>NC_057802.1:363187030-363487030 GCF_018294505.1 Triticum aestivum | reverse complement strand
ATCCGTATGTATTTTGCAAATCTCTATGTCTCCCTCCTTGACTTGATCACGGATGGAGTTGAAGCGTCTCTTGATGTGTTTGGTTCTCTTGTGAAATCCGGATTCCTTCGCCAAGGCAATTGCTCCAGCATTGTCACAAAAGATTTTCATTGGACCCGATGCGCTAGGTATTACACCTAGATCGGATATGAACTCCTTCATCCAGAGTCCTTCATTTGCTGCTTCCGAAGCAGCTATGTACTCCGCTTCACACGTAGATCCCGCCACGACACTTTGCTTAGAACTGCACCAACTGACAGCTCCACCGTTCAATGTAAACAGGTATCCGGTTTGCGATTGAGAATCGTCCAGATCAGTGTCAAAGCTTGCATCAACGTAACCATTTAAGATGAGCTCTTTGTCACCTCCATAAACGAGAAACATATCCTTAGTCCTTTTCAGGTATTTCAGGATGTTCTTGACCGCTGTCCAGTGACCCACTCCTGGATTACTTTGGTACCTCCCTGCTAAACTTATAGCAAGGCACACATCAGGTCTGGTACACAGCATTGCATACATGATAGAGCCTATGGCTGAAGCATAGGGAACATCTTTCATCTTCTCTCTATCTTCTGCAGTGGTCGGGCATTGAGTCTTACTCAATCTCACACCTTGTAGTACAAGCAAGAACCCTTTCTTTGCTTGATCCATTTTGCACTTCTTCAAAACTTTGTCAAGGAATGTGCTTTGTGAAAGTCCAATTAAGCGTCTTGATCTATCTCTATAGATCTTGATGCCTAATATATATGCAGCTTCACCGAGGTCTTTCATTAAAAACTCTTATTCAAGTATCCCTTTATGCTATCCAGAAATTCCTTATCATTTCCAATTAGCAATATGTCATCCACATATAATATCAAAAATGCTACTATATACTCTGCTTCACACGTAGATCCTGCCACGATGCTTTGCTTGGAACTGCACGAACTAACTGCTCCACCATTCAATATAAATACGTATCCGGTTTGTGACTTAGAGTCATCCGGATCAGTGTCAAAGCAAGCATCAACGTAACCATTTACGATGAGCTCTTTGTCACCTCCATAAACGAGAAACATATACTTAGTCCTTTTCAGGTACTTTAGGATGTTCTTGATCGCTGTGCAGTGATCCACTCCTGGATTACTTTGGTACCCCCTGCTAGACTTATAGCAAGGCACCCATCAGGTCTAGTACAGAACATTGCATACATGATAGAACCTATGGCTGAGGCATAGGGAATGACTTTCATTGTCTCTCTATCTTCTGCAGTGGCCGGGCATTGAGTCTGACTCAACTTCACACCTTGTAACACAGGCAAGAACCACTACAAAAAAAAGACACATCCATGATATTTTGGGCCGAACAATTTTTTGTTGTCATACTTATGACACTTCTATGACGATAATTGTGACAAAACCCGGTATTATCATAGATGTGGTGGGGTCCTACTTCTATGACAAAAAATCATGACAGAAAATGGGCTTTTTGTCCTGGGCGGGCTGGAGACACAGCTGCATGACATGCTTTGGGCCGTCCATGCCGAAAAAACCATGGTAGAAGCGAGGGCGAGGAAAATATCGGGGTGTTCCCCGTTTCGGTGGGTGGTCGGGGCCGAGCGATGCACGTTTCTCTCGTACACGCACGCGCGTGGGTGCGAGGCATTGGGCTCTAACTGAACCCGAGCGAGGCGTTGGGCTCTAACTGAACCCGAGCGATTGCACTGCAGGCTACGCGTTACTAAACCCGAGCGATCGATCGATGGCTGTTAACTGAACCCGATCGAGCGATTCCTTCGCTACTGCTGCTAACTGAAGCCGATAGATGCTGCCTCTGGATGAACAGTGAGCGTTGCTGGGGGCGGGGGGGGGGGGGTTGGATGAACAGTTCCCGATGGGGGTGGATGAACAGGACCCCGTGGTGTTGCCTCTGGATGGACAGGACCCCGATCGATCGAGCCGGTTGGGGCTGGATGAACAGGACCCCGTGGATCGCTGGATGAACAGGACCACCCCGTGGAGGGCAAGATGAACAGTAGACGGTGGAGGGCTGGATGAACAGTAGCCCGTGGAGGGGTGGTTGAACAGGAGCCCGTGGAGAGGGCTGGTTGAACAGTAGCCGGTGGAGTAGCGCGCGGTGGAGGCTGGATGAACAGGAGCTCGTGGATGAACAGTCGCAGGTGGAGGTTGGAGGAGGTTGACGGTGGATGAACAGTAGCCCGTGGAGGCTGGAGGGGGTCGACGATGGAGATGAACAGTATCCCGTGGAGTCCTGTTTTGCGGTACGCCACACCCCTCCCGATGAACAGGACCCCCGTTTCGACCGTAGCGCTCCAACACAAGTCCGTTTCCTCCGTTTGGCGGTACGCCACACCCCTCCCGATCAACAGGACCCCCGTTTCGACCGTAGGAGGTCCGTTTCCTCCGTTTTGCGGTACGCCAGACCCCTCCCGATGAACAGGATCCCGTTTCGACCGTGGCTGGTCGAAACGGGATCCTGTTCATCGGGAAACACAAGGCCGTTTCCTCCATTCTGCGGTACGCCATGCCTCGTTTCCATCGGCTGTTCCGTCCAAGCCCTCCCGATGAACACGACGACGCATTCCGTTCCAACCCAGCCAGTTGGCTCCCCATGAACACGACGACGATGCAGTTTCTCCGTTCCGACCTAGCCATGTACACGAGCCCTGGCCGTACTTATCTATGAGTAGGCGTTTGAGACCCTGCCCATATGTACGTACGTGGCCGTATTTTCTTTCTTGCACACTGGCCACTGTACGTACGTGTACATGCTACGTGCACGCCTCTACATCGACCAGTATGTATGTACATGTTCGCGACCAGAATGACAACGCTACATACGCTTCGACCAGGTGGGTTCTGACTGTCAGGCACTTCCTTGCGTGCGAAGATGTAGCTGGTGGGTCGCAGCAGTCAGGGGGGCGAATCATTTTTTTTGCCCGGACGCACTTCCTTGCGTGCGAAGATGTAGCTGGTGGGTCCCAGCAGTCAGGGGGAAATGTTTTTTTCACGAAATACGGTGGCCCGTCCTGTGGGTCCTCGCTGTCAGGTGGAGGAATAATTATTTTGTGCGTAATAAGGAGGCACTTCCTTGTTGCGGCCGTGGACCCAGCTGTCAGCCTCTCCACGTACAATCCACGTCCGATGGAAGCCGTTCCTTGACCACGTTGACCACGCCGCGCCGAGAGCACCAGGGTGGTGGACGACGGCGAGGCCTAGGATGGGGACGACGCGGAGCCGGGGAAGCGCGGCAGTGGATGCCCACGCGTAGAGGAGTACGAGGGCTCACTGGTTCGCTGCGGTGTGAGGCTGTCGTCGCCGCAGAATAACAAGGGGTGTGGGTGAGTAGAGGGATGGCCTGGCCAGCGGTGGGAATAGTAGGGGGCGGTGAGGGCTCCGCGGCAGCACAGCCGGCCACGGGAGGCAGGAGCATGCGGCACGACCGGCGCTGCTTTGGGCGGCTGGAGCAACAAGACCAGAGGTTCAAGAAGCACTACGACCGTTGGATGGACATCGTACGGTCATTGGAGCTAGAATCGTTCATCTTGACTAAGTTGACAAAGCACTCCGTCCTCGGCAACTTAGTAGGCCCACAAGTCAGCCTCCCACCGAGGTGGGTCCCAACCAGCAGGGGGAGTATTCATTTTTTTTGTGCGTAATAAGGAGGCACTTCCGATGGGTCCGAGCTGACAGCGGGGGGAACGTTTTTTCACACAATACGGTGGCCCATCCGGTGGGTCCCAGCAGTCAGGGGGAAACGTTTTTTTCACGAAATACGGTGGCCCGTCCGGTGGGTCCCGGCTGTCAGGTGGAGGAATCATTATTTTCCGCATAATAAGGAGGCACTTCCTTGCTGCCGTCGTGGACCCAGTTGTCAGCCTCTCCACGTACAGTCCACGTCCGATGGAAGCCATTCCTTGACCACGTTCACCACGCCGCGCCGAGAGCACCAGGGCGGTGGACGATGGCGAGGCCTAGGAAGGGGACGACGCGGAGCCGGGGAAGACGCGGCAGTGGAAGCCCGCGCGGAGAGGAGTAAGAGGGTTCACTGGTTCGGCTGCGGTGTGAGGCTGCCATCGCCATGGAATAACAGGGGGTGTGGGTGAGTAGAGGGATGGCCTGGCCAGCGGTGGGAGTAGTAGGGGGCGGTGAGGCCTCCGCGGCATCACAACCCGCCACGGGAGGCAGGAGCACGCGACACGACCGGTGCTGCTTTGGGCGGCTGGAGCAAGAAGACCAGAGGTTGAAGAAGCACTACGACCGTTGGATGGACATCGTACGGTCACTGCAGCTAGAATCGTTTATATTGACTAAGTTGACAAAGCCCTTGGTACGCGTCAACTTAGTAGGCCCACAGGTCAGCCTCCAAAATGGTGCGCCCCAGATGTCAGGGGGAGGAATCATTTTTTGGGCGGCTGAAGCAAGAATATCCGAGATTGAAGAAGAAGCACGAGATCCGTTAGATGGACATCCAACGGCCACAGCTGCCAGAACCGTGTGTTGTTGACAAAGCCTTGCATACGCGTCAACTTAGTTTTTTTAGGGGACGCGTCAACTTAGAAGGCCCACAAGTGTGTGGCAGAGAACATATAGCCCATTTGCGATTTGTAAGAATGTACAGACCATTTTTTAATTCTAATGGAATTTACTACAACCCATTTACAGTTTGTTAAAAGTACAGCCCATTTTCTAGCTAGTAAAACGATTAATAATTTCAACCAACCGCTCAAAACAGAATTCAAAAAAAAATCCCACATTTTTATGGGATCCGAAATATTTTTATCCAAAATTTCTAGTCAGATTAAATATAATTTCAAAATAAAGTTGTATTACGTTAAAATCCAACGAAATATTGCGCGCGCAACAAGTAATGAAATTAAAAATTTCAAATTCCAAAAATAATATATTTTTTAAACTAATTACGTGTTTGGTGCATTTTTTATAGTTACTGCCCAGTTATTATAATTACATCCCATTTATTATTTCTTAAAGTCCATTTTCTTGTTAAGCCTAATGCATACCTCCTAGGAAAGTTTGCAGCCCAGCGGGGCGGAGAATAACAAGTTGACCCGGATATTGTGTACAACTGTCGGCCCAGTTGCATTGCTGATGTTGAAAAAAGGCCTGTGTAGTACAGTACAACCTAACATGGCTACTCAGCTCACATTCAGCGACGCCGGAAAGGCCCAAACAAGGCTTCTGTATAACTTTCTGAAGGTACTGACCTCAATTAATAACTTAAGAAAAAAGTTAGATTACAGTGGAACCTAATTAAAAGCTGTCACGAGCAAAGAAATAATTCAACGGGTCCCACTTGTGCGTGTGAGTGCATGTGTGTGTGTGTGAGAGAGAGAGATAGACCCATCGGTCGATGCTTGTAAATACATCTTTCAGCCATATGCATTGCTGATGCTCAGTAAAAACTTATATAGTTGACAAAATCATATAGAACATCATAGCACACTGAACTTGCATATAAAAATTTCACGCATGCGGCACAATCAGGATGGAAGCAGTGGATCGCTACGGGTAGGGCTATGTTGAAACCAACGAACTCGTACATAACGGTTCATCGTCTTTATCAATGACACGGAAATATCTTGAATGCTGTGCAAAGAAAACAAACAGACAACACAATAAGTTCTGCTAGCACATTAAGTTGACGTACAACCCTTTCTAAAAAAAGTTCAGGTACAAAATTAGAACAGGTCACAATCAAATGTACTGGCACATCAGTGCTTCACACCCATAGTTCGGATTTAACTAGTATGTGAAAAGATTCAGTTGTTACCTCAAATTAGAGCACATCCAGGCAGCCAGCCCTGCCTCTTCTCCCAAAGAAGCAGTGGCCTCCGCCGCGTGATGGAGTAGGCCCTGCGCCATCCATCGTTCCGAGAAACACGGGGAAAGTCTGACGTTGACTCCTGTAATGGACGTCGTCGATGGACCCTGGCACCAGATGCGGCGACAGGACTTCGATTGATGGATTGACCACTTCTTCGACATGCACAAACACTCGATACAGGTACATCCCTAACGTGGTCCGCGGCGGCCTTGGTGGCGACGAATAGTACAACCTCGGTTCCTGCACCGGTATCTCAACACCAATCACCTTCGGTATGGTGGACGGCTTCTTCATCCATGCCATAACCGTCAGCGCCCAGCTGTCTGGAGGAACAAACATACTTACGAGCTCACCTCCAAGGTCGTTGATAAGCTCATTCGGACTCGCTGTTCCAAGCACGTCGAGGCATGCAGTGGAAGGTAAACTTTGTTAAAAACTCAAGCTCAGAGGGCACCGAGCCCCATCCTGGGTGCCACCGATCAAAGCTCACCAGCGCGCCATCGCAGAACAAATGCCGGGAAGATTCGAACACACGACTGCAGTCAAAAGTTGTCCGGAACCTGACGAAGAAACCAGCCGGTGGCGGACAGACTTCAACGAGCAAGTCACTTATTTGGATGCCGTGCACAATGCCAAGAGCTTTGACAAGGTCGTCCGGCGAGACGGGAGGCCGGTTGCCGTTGATGGTTACCATCAGCACTTTGCCGGCAAACTGGTCGTCAAGCGCTGCCATGCCACTGTTGAGCGACAGCACGCAGCGACCGAAGGCAGGACGGACCTCAGGACCTCTGGTTCGGAGATCCGCGTTGACCGGCAACATGATAGTGAGCTTGAGTACAGGTAGTACAGGAGGGGTTTTGGGGGAACTGGAGTAGGAATCGAGATTCCAGAGGTGGGGGAGGGGCGGGAGATTGGGGATGAAAAGGTAGCTTGAATTTCGAACACGCGCCAATATGCTCTCAGCGCGCAAGCGCACGAAAACACCAGTGGCGCCCACATGTCGGCCTAAGAGTCCTTATTCTTTCATTTTTGGAGAGCCCGGCCTTTTTTTTAGGATCTTTTGAGAGCCCGGCCCGAGAGTCATAATTGACCTGTTTGGCATTGCGTTACTACTCGGCCCATATTCAACGGCACCTCACTGGCCCAAACAAGTGTACATCAACGAAAAGACACTGAGCTCAAATTATATAACTTGAAAAAGGAGATACACTCTGAACACTGGAGAATGGTGATGCCCTCATTTAGCCCACGAGTAGTTCGAGACAATAAACAGTTTGAAACAACGATATATACAACATTCAAACACTAACTAGTGACTACTACTAACATAAACAGCAAGACATGATAATTCATAGGAAGTCTTGCTACACCACCAAAACGCACCCATCTGCAGTGCTCAGACTCTCGTGATCCAGATGAGAATGACATTCTAAACAGAGCCAACTATTACATAGTAAGAGTGACATAGACGAGGATGACCAAATGACAAGGAATATACATAACAAAAGAAAGAACTACCCATCCAGAACAAGCAGCAAAGACAACAAAGTCATTCGAAGAGATGATCCAACACCATCATAATTTGCAGCCCCGCTTCAGCGACCAATGATCCGGAGACACCAGTACTCCACCCTTTCGACGCAACAGCCCAATTACCTATCAACCTGAAGGCTTGAACCACATCACTGCCTGTCGTAATTGAGACATCCAAGGATCAAGTTAATCCGGATGCCTTTCTCATTCTCACCTTCTTTTGGCTGCAGGCTGTATCATTGACAATCAGGGGATTTTGCTCCCGAACTCCTAGGGCTCGCCGTGTAGACACAGTTTTCCATACCAAACAGAGCCACTCTGCCATCAAGGTCCTTGCCAACGGTGATCTCCTGGTTAATCGGATAATTGAGTCCGAGAAACAGAGAGTGTGAACCAAGGCTGTTTACCTGCCTCCAACTAAAAAATTCTGAAGGCCCCAACAAGCTTGTATCCTGCTCATAGACGTAACAACCACTGTCCGAATACTCACGTATTTCACGGTGCTTGTATACCGTGGGGTTTTTGCAATATAACTTTTCTGGCTCATGTGTCCGAATGATCATCAGTCTTTTGTAGTTGTCTGATCGAGCGAGGAACCAGTTGTGCTTCCCTGTTTTTGGCAAAGGTGGTGTGATTACAAAGGGCAGTAACTGTAGGGACACTGCATCATATCAAAAAGGACAGGCATTGTTAATGTAAGATCATCATTGTTCGGAGTATGAGTAGGATAATGCAAGAAACATCATTGATATGTCCCTGTTGGAACTGGGAGGAAAATACAGGGAAATGTATACTGGGTTCGAAAATATAGAAGTGCCATGCATGGTTATACTCATGTTATCTCGCAATCGATTCTTCACACGAAACTACCATGTCATGCATGTTATGGAATCATGTTCTGTCCTCACAAACAAATTCTTCAAGGTAACTAACAGACCATGCATTGTCATATACTCGTGTTCTGTGGGCAAAATTTTCGTGAGGATATTATTCTAGCCATTGATTGCTGAAGGGCGAATATAGGTATGTACACATGGTAAGCATTACAGGATTTCACTACTTCCAAATATAGAGCTCTCCATATGCACATTTACTTCCCTAATGTATGGTTAGATGAAACCAACAGTGTGGTGCATGTTTCTACATCATGAAAATGAGGAAACTAACATGGCCATTGATACACACTCATATTTAGTAGTAGTATATAGATTACTGTAAAATAAGGAGAATATCCAGATATTCCTAACCGTTTGATTATTCAGGGGTACAAATTGGCTGTAATGACATGATCACAATCGCATGAATTAACTCATTCCAAATATTGCTGATTTACGGCGTCTCTAATACATTGCCATAGTTCTACTCAAATTCTGCTCAAACAGGGATATGCCAATCATCACAAAAACTTCAAACAGTGTCATGGCGTCATCATTAACATGAGACGGAAACAACTTACACGCGCCGTCCCAGCAATACGTGGTGCCATCTGCTTTGTCGATCACGTAGATGATGCCATTGTGTTCAATAGCATCACAAAAGTGTGTATCAGCTTTCATGATGATCCACTGCGAGCTGAGTTGTCTCCAGCTAAAGAAGGCACCGGCGTAAAGATAGGCGAGTCCGCGGTCGAACAAGGCAATTCGCTTGAAGTCTGCGCAATTCGCCTGTCGTGTGGGCACTTGGCAGATTACAATCTTGTAGGATCGAAAGTATGTCTAGAGGGGGGGTGATTAGACTACTTGACCAAATAAAAATCTAGCCTTTTCCCAATTTTAGTTCTTGGCAGATTTTAGCAACTTAGCACAAGTCAAGCAATCAACCTACACATGCAATTCTAAGAGTATAGCAGCGGAATGTAAAACAATTGCATATGAAGGTAAAGGGAGGAGTTTGAGGGAGCAAACACAATGTTGACATGGAGATTTTTTATCCGTGGTTCCGATAGGTGGTGCTATCGTACATCCACGTTGATGGAGACTTCAACCCACGAAGGGTAATGGTTGCACGAGTCCACGGAGGGCTCCACCCACGAAGGGTCCACGAAGAAGCAACCTTGTCTATCCCACCATGGTCGTCGCCCACGAAGGGACTTGCCTCACTAGGGTAGATCTTCACGAAGTAGGTGATCTCCTTGCCCTTACAAACTCCTTGGTTCAACTGCACAATCTTGACGGAGGCTCCCAAGTGACACCTAGCCAATCTAGGAGACACCACTCTCCAAGAAGTAACAAATGGTGTGTTGATGATGAACTCCTTGCTCTTGTGCTTCAAATGATAGTCTCCCCAACACTCAACTCTCTCTCATAGGATTGGATTTGGTGGAAAGAAGATTTGAGTGGAAAGCAACTTGGGGAAGGCTAGAGATCAAGATTTATGTGGTTGGAATGGAATATCTTGACCTCAACACAAGTGTAGGTTGTTCTCTCTCAGAAAATATGTGTTGGAAGTGTAGGCATGTTCTGATGGCTTTCTCCACGAATGAAGAGTGGGTGGAGGGGTATATATAGCCTCCACACAAAATCTAACCGTTACACACAAATCACCAAACTCGGTGGGACCGATTCAAAGAACTCGGTCAGACCGATTTGGTTCATAATGTGACCGTTAGGCATTTCGGTGGGACTGACAAGTCAACTCAGTAGGACCGATATCATTAGGGTTAGGGCATAACGTAATCTCGGTGAGACCGATTACACAAACTCGGTGAGACCGATTTTGGTAACAGACAAACAGAGAGTTGGTCAGGCAAACTCGGTGGGACCGATTCGCTCACCTCGGTTGGACTAAAACGTTATGAAAAGGAAACAGAGTGTTTGCATTGCACTCTCGGTGGGACCGATCGCTCATCTCGTTTTGACCGAAACGTTACGAAGGGAAACAGAGAGTTTGCAATCCCTTCTCGGTGAGACTGAGATCCCTATCGGTGAGACCGAAAAGACTAGGGTTTCTGGCAGTGGCTATGTCAACTAAACTCGGTGGCTCCGGATGGAAAGAATCGGTGGGGCCGAGTTGGACTATTTGTTTGGTACATATGTGGATATGAGAAAGTAGTGGAGGGTTTTGGAGCATATCACTGAGCACTTTGAGCAAGAACCTCATTAAGAAACACCTCATCCCTTCTTAATAGTATTGGCTTTTCCTATAGACTCAATGTGATCTTGGATCACTAAAATAGAAAATGTAGAGTCTTATGCTTTGAGCTTGAGCCAATCTTTTGTCCTTAGCATTTTGAAGGGTCCACTTTCTAATCCATGCCATGCCAATCATTGAGCTTTCCTGAAATATTTATCTTGGAATAGCATTAGCTCAATGAGCTATATGTTGTTAGGAATTACCAAAACCACCAAGGGATAGGTGCACTTTCAAATCTTCTGCAAAACAAGGTCCGTCCAACTGACGTGGTAATCTAGATGACTAGGACCGCGATGGTAAAACTCTATATAATCCAACGGAGGAAGGATAATCTCATGGGAGGTCTGGAAGTTCACGAGCACCAACTTTTTACCGTCTTCTCTGAAGGCAGCCATCCAGTGGGAATTCATGCCGACCCAGTACATACCTGCCAAGAAGTTTCGGGCGATGGTGATCGGATCGAAGTTGAGGGAAATGATGTACGGCGACCCACTACATACCTGCAAAGAAGTTTCGGCTAATGGAGATCGGATTGAAGTCGAGGGGCATCATGTATGCCTCCGTATCATGGTGAGCCAATCTCGCAAGACCAGATAGCAGCAAGCAGGGTGTCTTGAAAAGCTTTGGCCTCACTTCGATGATGGCCGTGTGCATGCCCCTCGAGCATGCAGCCAGCCGCAGGGCGCTCAACATATCCATACACGAACAACAGAGGTCGAGGACGTCACTGGGGAGATTGCTCCAATTGCGGCTCATATGGATCCTGCGCGGTTCGCGTTCGGCCATGGTGGAGTTTGGAAGGTGGGGTTTTGGGGGCTTGATTTACGGGGGAGAAGGTTGTTGGTGCTGAAGCGGCTAGCGAGGGAATAGTGGTACTGGGGGAGGCGAGCGAGGCGAGGGTATGCGGGGGCACAGTGAGATAATGACGAGTGACCTCAGGATCTCCGGCGAGACGGAGATGGAGATGGAGTGGTGCTAGGGGAGAGGGAGACGAGGCGAGGCATGCTATACAGCGGCGGTGACAGTGACTGCACAGTGCACAAGGTGAGGCTGACTTTGGTAACCCGGACACGCCGCCTGGACTGGTGTCACCTCAGGCGCAGGGTCTTGTCACTTCACTGTGAGGACTGGATGAATAATAGTATTTTGACCATCAAGTGTACCACAGTTGTACTACTACTAGTAGGAGTAGTAGGAACATGAGTACACTCCCGTGCTAGCACGCCTCTGGGTTCACTTCATCCTCCAGCTATCATCCATATTGCGAGCAGAACCAAATTCTTGTGCATGCGGAAGCGCGAAGAAGGACTTACCTTTTTTGAGGATAACCTCATATTCCTTAACCATAGTAGGAACATGAGTAGTACTCCCTCCGGTCCTCTTTTGTCTGCGCATAACTTTTTCAGTATTTCTCTAATTAGTCTGCGTATATACCCTTTTGCATGCACCCATTTCCCTCCATGCCCCGCATTCACAACATTAATTAGCGTACGCATGAGCAGCTGCAGCCAGACTCCAGCCAATAAACTGCAGCATGCAAGTGGGCCACTCTGTGCGCGTGGGAGAGAGAAAAGGCAACCGAAGAGCCCGTCCAATCCATTGCATGCAGCAGTCAAACCACCGCACCACTCCTCATGCATGCGCATAACTTCTCCCATTTACTTCTCCATCGAGAAGCGATTTTCCTTGGCTTTTTCACTACTCCTTGATCTTCATTTGCATCCAAACCACACTGCATTCACATTGTTTTAACCTCTTCACATCCTCCTAGAGTAATTTCGAAGCCCTATAAATAATCATCTTCTTCAGTTAGACTAGCCATCTAATCCTAATTCTCCAAACCATAACCCTCCGGTCCAGCGGTTCCAAATGGCGAAGGAGATCGAGATGCAGGTTTTTAGCGTCCAACATGTCCTCGTCGAAGGCTCGTTGAGCATAGTTGCCACAGTCACCGACCACCCAAGGGTTGTTCGGAAGTGGATCAACAATGTATACAACTCCCTCCAAAAGGTGGAGATGAATGTCATCGGTCTCGGCGCAGAGTACACGGAGCGTGTCACTGGGAAGATCCAACGCGCCGCTGTCCTTCAGTTGTGCCTCGAAGATGATGTTTTGGTGTACCACATCATACACGCGCCCTCCATACCAAGTGAGCTTCACAATTTCTTGTCTCGGGAGGACATATACTTCTGTGGGGCAGCCATCGCAGGGGACAAACAGAAGTTGGAGCTGTACAACCTTGATTTGAAAAGCATCGCTGACCTACAAACCAGAATAAAAATTCCTGTAGAAGATTGTGATAAACCGACACCATCCCTATTCGACGTAGCAAATTTTGTGCTAGGAACAAATCTTCAGAAGGGTGACGAGACGCTGGCATTAAGGTCGTCTCGATGGGAGAATTATCCCTTGATGTACGAGCGGATAAAATATACTACCCTCGATGCCCGTGTGAGTTTCGAGATAGCTGCAAGGTCCAGAGAGCTTGTTGCGAAGCCGTCTCCCACGGAAAATGAGAACAACAACAACAACAACAACAACAAGAAGAAGAAGAAGATGCTGCACCAGCAGCAGGGCATTATGGATGGATGAACTATTTCCTCTCTTGTAAAAAATATATTCCCTCTCTATGTATATTGATATAGATAGACTATTTCGATGGTGTGCATGTCTTTGGAACAAGCAGTAGCGTGGGTCCAATTGACTATAAGGAACTATTTATCCACCTAGCTTTCTCTACTACTCCTTCCAGTGATCAGTATGCAATGCATGTGTCCGTAGACATGACAGCTTGTCCATGGAAGTTCAACTACGGCGACCATCACATTTCATCCACTGCCACTCGCGATTCCCACGACGCCGCTCCAACCCACGGCACCACGTCCCCCGACATGCGCCTCACCCCTCTCAGCCGCACCGCCCCTCTGCCTTTGTGTGCATGACGTGTGGGCCACCTTAAATGCGGCGAGCATCAAGTTTCTACCACAGCCACACGTGATTCCCACGACGCCGCACAAACCCATGACACCACACGTCCCACACCATCGAATTTTCATCCAGCGGCTGTGACACATTTCGTCCCGGGCATCAATCCTCAGCTGGAGTACTTCTGTACTACAGGTAGTACCCGCCGGTGTGGCCATCTATGCCTCGTAACGCCCCGACGCCCAGCTATGGCACCCTCGCCACGGCTACGCCACCACCGGCCGGTTCATCTCGAATGAGTGAGTCGCGAACCACACCACCACCATGAGAATGACATGTGGGCCAGCCGCATTTAAGGTCCGCATGTCATTGACTCATAGGACGGGCACTAAGCCACTGAAGTTCGGTCTCGTGGGCCTGGAGAGGGAAATGTAACTCCTGCGGCAGGCCTTGTGGTGCTCCCGCAGTACGTTCTCGTGCCAAACCCGGAATTTGTTTCTTACTACTACCAACTACTAGTAAGGTACACGTGCATTGCACGCATGAGATTCTGGTGGTTTGTGCATTATGCTTCTACATGTGGAGTCTTCTAGATTCTACATGTGGCAAAATCTGGTGGAATGTAGATGATATCCAACGGCCAGTAGTGCTCGGATTTGCCATCTTTGTACCGTCGGATTGGCTTCATCCAATGACCAACTTTCAAAGTTATGGTTTGGTTTGCAGCCTAAGGTTGCCACGCCTAAGCTTAGGTGTGCCACAAGTGTGTTTGGTTGCGTTCTCGTCTCAGCATAGTTGTTGCCTCTTCATGCATGCTCAACTCAACATCCCTCTTCATGTATGCTCTCTTCATGCATGCTTCTAGTGTATTTGTGCTAATCTAGTGTGGACTCATGCACCCTCCATACACTCTACCAAACACCCAAAAATGGGTCGAGAAGGGAACTCTTGGGATCATGCACCCTTCATACACCCTACCAAACACACCAGGCATGAGTTTGGTTCATTGCTACACTTGTGGCTTGCCACACTTCTCTAGCTACATGGTCCACATGTCATAGACTCAACTTCTTGCCAAATCTTGCCACACTTGTGGTGGCCATTTTGTTAGCCACATTTTTTGTTTCACATACACTTTGCCTAAGCTTAGTTGTGGCAAAGTTAGTCATGAATGAAGTTCAACCATGGAGTCTTCTAGATTCTACATGTGGCAGAATCTGGTGGAATGTAGATGATATCCAACGGCCAGTAGTGCTCGGATCTGCCATCTTTGTACCGCGGATTGGCTTCATCCAACGACCAACTTTCAAAGTTATTCACACACTATATAGGGGATATAGATATAGATGTGCCGGCCCGTTGCAATGGATCCAAAGTATATCTGTTTAGTGGAGTGCACTCTAAACACATTATCTATTTATTTTTCTCTAACCTTTCGTAGCCATGCAAGAAAGCCACATAAGCTTCATGGGTGCCCCCCACATCATATTATTCATACTACGTTGACAGAAAAAAAGGTAAATCACCCAAAACAAGATCTTCCCATATTCGTTCCTACGATGCTGTGCCGTGCACGTACCTACTAGTTGTATAGTGGTAGTACTAGTTGTATAGTACAAACTTGGTACTAGTAGGAGTAGAGTAGTACGGAATGCTCCTACTCTATCAACGAGCCCCATCTGACACCAAATTTCTTGGCTTCCGTGCTACAGCTAGATCTCCCCCTCGTTTCTGTTTTCCAACCCGGTGGCGGGCGGGGTGCGGTTTGCCAATAGTCGGTTTGCTCAATGGCGGTCCCACATGAAAGTGAAAATGCTAGGCAACACGCCTTCCCTAAGCTATGTGTCGTGCCGCACGGGCCGTGGAGTACTCCCGATTCCCGGGCGAGTGTGGGGGGAGTGCGACGCGAACGTGGCAGGCCTTTTCCTTTTACTAGCAATGTGCCTGTGTGTTGCGACGGATCCAAAGTAGTAGAATAGTAGTACTTGTTCACAAACTTGAAAGAAATCACTCTTGTTTTGATATACTCCTAATATATTACTCCCTCCATTCCTAAATATTTGACTTTTTAGAGATTTCAAATGGACTATCACAAACGAATTATATAGATATATTGAAGTATAGATTCACTCATTTTGCTCCGTATGTAGTCACTTATTGAAATCTCTAGAAAGACAAATATATAGGAACGGAGGGAGTACTTTTCACTCAAAATATATTTCTCAGGCTGTGATAACCCACAAGTATAGGGGATCAATTGTAGCCTCTTTCGATAAGTAAGAGTGTCGAACACAACGAGGAGCTAAAGGTAGAACAAATATTCCCTCAAGTTCTATCGACCACCGATACAACTCTACGCACGCTTGACGTTCGCTTTACCTAGAACAAGTATAAAACTAGTAGTACTTTTTAGGTGTTTTTGGATAGGTTTGCAAGATAATAAAGAGCGCGTAAATAAAAGCTAGGGGCTGTTTAAATGAAGAAACAACTAAATTAGTTTTAGTAGAGAGCTTTTTGTTATGAGAAAGTTATTTGTCCCTAGGCAATCGATAACTAGACCGGTAATAATTATTGCAATTTTATTTGAGGGAGAGGCATAAGCTAACATACTTTCTCTACTTGGATCATATGCACTTATGATTGGAACTCTAGCAAGCATCCGCAACTACTAAAGATCATTAAGGTAATACCCAACCATAGCATTAAAGCATCAAGTCCTCTTTATCCCATACGCAAACAACCTACTTACTCGGGTCTGTGCTTCTGTCACTCACGCCACCCACCATAAGCAAATCATGAACATACTGCAAACCCTACAGCGGGAATCCCTCATGCTTGCGCGACACGGAGAGCACCATAGGACAGCACCAATAATCAAACATGCAACTCAAACCAATCTTAATCATCAAATAACCCATAGGACTACTCAAACATCATAGGATAGCCATACATCATTGGGAAATAATATATAGCGTTGAGCACCATGTTTAAGTAGAGATTACAGCGGGTAAGAGAGAGGTTACACCGCTGCATAGAGGGGGGAAGAGTTGGTGATGATGGCGGTGAAGTTGTCACTAGTAAAAAATGACACATCCGTGACATTTTGGGCCGAACGAATTTTTTTCCTGTCATACATATGACACTTCTATGACGATAATTGTGACAAAACCCGGTATCATCATAGATGTGGTGGGCTCCTACTTCTATGACAAAAATCATGACAGAAAATGGGCTTTTCGTCCTGGGCGGGCCGGAGACACAGCTGCATGACATTCTTTGGGCCATCCATGACGAAAAAAATGTGGTAGAAGCGAGGGCGAGGAAAATTTCGGGGAGTTCCTGGTTACGGTGGGAGGTCGGGGGCCGAGCGATGCACGTTTCTCTCATACACGTACGCGCGTGTGTGCGAGGCGTTGGCTCTAACTGAACCCGAGCGAGGCGTTGGGCTCTAACTGAACCCGAGCGATTGCACTGCAGGCTACGCGTTACTGAACCCGAGCGATCGATTGATGGCTGTTAACTGAACCCGATCGAGCGATTCCTTCACTACTGCTACTAACTGAAGCCGATCAATTGGATGAACAGTGAGTGTTGCGAGGGGAGGGTTGGATGAACAGTGAGCGGTGGGGTTGCCTCTGGATGAACAGGACCCCGTGGTGTGGAGGGCTGGATGAACAGTAGACGGTGGAGGGGTGCCCGTGGAGGGGTGGTTGAACAGGACCCCGTGGTGTGGAGGGCTGGATGAACAGTAGACGGTGGAGGGGTGCCCGTGGAGGGGTGGTTGAATAGTAGCCGGTGGAGTAGCTCGTGGTGGAGGCTGGATGAACAGGAGCCCGTGGAGGCCGGAGGAGGTCGACGGTAGCCCGTGGAGGCTGGAGGAGGTCGACGGTGGAGATGAACAGTACCCCATGGAGTCCCGTTTTGCGGTACGCCACACCCCTCCCGATGAACAAGACCCCCCTTTCGACCGTAGGAGGTCCGTTTCGTCCGTTTTGCGGTACGCCACACCCCTCCCGATCAACAGGACCCCCGTTTCGACCATAGGAGGTCCGTTTCGTCCGTTTTGCGGTACGCCACACCCCTCCCGATCAACAGGACCCCCGTTTCGACCATAGGAGGTCTGTTTCCTCCGTTTTGCGGTACGCCAGACCCCTCCCGATCAACAGGACCCCGTTCCGAATGTAGGAGGTCCGTTTCCTTCGTTATGCGGTACGCCAGGCCTCGTTTCCATCGCGTGTTCCGTCCAAGCCCTCCCGATGAACACGACCACGCATTCCGTTCCGACCCAGCCGGTTGGCTCCCACGCGTTCCGTTGCCTCCCGATGAACACGACGCATTCCGTTGCCTCCCCATGAACACGACGACGACGCTGTTTCTCCGTTCCGACCCAGCCATGTACACGAGCCCTGGCCGTACGTATGTGCGAGTAGGTGTTCGAGACCCCGCCCGTATGTACACATACATGGCCGTATTTTCTTTCTTGCACCCTGGCCGCTGTACGTACGTGTACATGCTACGTGCGCGCCTCTACTATGACACGTATGCGCTTCTACTACGACACGTGCGCGCCTCTACATCCACCAGTATATATGTACGTACACGTTCGCCACCAGAATGACAACGCTACGTACGCTTCGACCAGGTGGGTCCCGACTGTCAGGCACTTCCTTGCGTGCGAAGATGTAGCTGGTGGGTCCCAGCAGTCAGGGGGGCGAATCATTTTTTTTTGCCCGGACGCACTTCCTTGCGTGCGAAGATGTAGCTGGTGGGTCCCAGCAGTCAGGGGGCGAATCGTTTTTTTTGCCCGGACGCACTTCCTTGCGTGCGAAGATGTAGCTGGTGGGTCCCAGCAGTCAGGGGGAAACGTTTTTTCGCGAAATACGGTGCCCTGTCCGGTGGGTCCCCGCTGTGAGGTGGAGGAATCATTATTTTGCGCGTAATAAGGAGGCACTTCCTTGCTGCGGCCGTGGACCCAGCTGTCAGCCTCTCCACATACAGTCCACGTCCGATGGAAGTCGTTCCTTGACCATGTTGACCACGCCACGCTGAGAGCACCACGGCGGTGGACGACGGCGAGGACTAGGAAGGGGACGACTCGGAGCCGGGGAAGACGCAGCAGTGGATGCCCACGCGAAGAGGAGTACGAGGGTTCACTGGTTCGGCTGCGGTGTGAGGCTGTTGTCGCCGCAGAATAACAGGGGGTGGGGGTGAGTTGAGGGATGGCCTGGCCAGCGGTGGGATTAGTAGGGGCGGTGAGGCCTCCGCGCCATCACAGCCGTCCACAGGAGGCAGGAGCACGCGGCACAACCGGCGCTGGTTTGGGCGGCTGGAGCAAGAAGACCAGAGGTTGAAGAAGCACTACGGCCGTTGGATGAACATCGTACGGTAACAGGAGCTAGAATCGTTCATATTGACTAAGTTGACAAAGCCCTCCGTCCCCGTCAACTTGGTAGGCCCACAAGTCAGCCTCCCACTATGCTGGGTTCCAGCTGGCAGGGGGAGTATTCATTTTTTTGTGCGTAATAAGGAGGCACTTCCTTGCGTGAGAAGATAGCTGGTGGGTCCGACATGTCAGCGGGGAGCACGTTATTTTCGCGAAATACAGAGGCTCTTCCGGTGGGTCCCAGATGTCAGGTGGAGGAATCATTATTTTGCGCGTAATAAGGAGGCATTTCCTTGTGTGCGGCCGTGGACCCAACTGTCAGCCTCTCCACGCACAGTCTACTTCCGATGGTGTCGTTCGTTGACCACGCCGCGCCGAGCGCATCCAAGGTGGTGGACGACGGCGAGGCCCCGGACAGCAACGAGCCGGAGATGGGAAGACGCAGGAGTAGAGTCGCAGACGGAGAGGTGTACGAGGGTTAACTGGTTCTAGTGCGGTGTGGTTCGTCAGTCGGTGGAGAAGAACAGGAGGTGTGAGGGCTGGAGGGATGGCCTGGCCAACGGTGGAGTAGCGCTTCATAGCGAAGCGTGCTAAGCAGAGCTGCTAGCAGCAGGAGGCGGGAGGTGGTCCCGGCGGCGCTGGAGGAAGAAGACGAGAGATTGAAGATGGATGCCGGTCATTGGATGTAAATCCAACGGCTAACATGTCAGAATCATTTGTTGACTAAATTGACAACGACTTGCGTTGGCTTCGACCTATTGGCCCACATTTCAGCCTCCAAAAATGTGGCACGTATTCAACCCATTTTTTCAGAATTTACAATGTTTTTTTTGCGCGGTAGAATTTACAGTCAATTTGATCTTTTTTTTGAATTACAACCATTAGCTGGGCTGGGTGAACAAATAATGTAGCGTCCATGTTTCCCATTTATTTTATTTCCTAAAAAATTACAGGCCATTTGCACTTTCTCGAAATACAAGATTTTGCTGGGCTGATTCTAATTATAATGTTGGGTTGGGCCAGCAATGTTATCAAAAAATAAAAGGGGGCTGAGCAATTTGTTATAAATATATTTAAATAATAAGTGATATTATTACATTCGTCCTTAAATCTTACCAAGCTTTTGTACACAATCACTAGGATTTTCATGCCAAAACAATCGAGGATTTTATTTGTTAAGAATTTTTTTTATAAGTTAATAAGATGTGGGATATTTTTTTCTTACATATGTAAGTATCTGTTAAATATATGATGACAATAAAAATAATATATAATAACATATAAAATAATTTAAATATATATAATATAGTTAGAAGGGAAACATAAGTTGGACCTGGCGTTCCTATTCTTATATAGAAAAATATAACAGACCTCTGCGTTTTTTCAAAAAAATACATAAATTGGGTTGCCAAAAATAAAAGGGATAATTAGATTTATGCCCCTAGTTGTGTCCCACTCATCTGTTTTACCCCTAATTCCCAAAAGTCACTGGTTCTGTCCAAGTCACTTTGCTCCTATTATGCTTTTGCCCTTTGACCGTTTGACCATCAGTTTGAAAACTTCATAACTAATTCATACTAAATAAAAAAAATGCAAATAAGATACCGAAATGTTCAGAAAAACATCACCTATATGTCAGTGTCATTTGCATTCATGAAAAAAGGGTTGGAAAGTGCCCATCCGAGTTTTAGCTCTTATGCTACCACCATGAATAGTAAAATCTAAAAAAGTTCAAAAAATTGAAAAACAAATGGTGGCAAAGAATGACAAATGTTTTAAGTGCCTGCCAAGTTTCATCAGGGAATAACATTCGTGGGTGCTGTGGCAAAAAAAACAATCAGCACTCCAAAATAGATTATTTTTTTGCCACGACTTCCACGAATGTCATTCCCTAATGAAACTTGGCAAGCACTTAGAACATTTGTTGTTCTTCGCCACCATATTTTTTTTGAATTATTTTGAATTTTTTTTTGAGTTCACTATTCATGGTGGTATCAAAAGAGCTAAAACTCGGATGTGCACTTTCCAACACTTTTTTCATGAATGCAAATGACACTGACATAGAGGTGATGTTTTTCTGAACATTTTGGTGTCTTATTTGCATTTTTCTGATTCACTATGAATTAGTTATGAAGTTTTCAAACTGACGGTCAAACGGTCAAAGGGCAAAAGCATAAGAGGAGCAAAGTGACTCGGACAGAACCGGTGACTTTTGGGAATTAGGGGTAAAACATACGAGTGGGACACAACTAGGGGCATAAATCTAATTATCCCAAAATAAAACCTCGGATGGGAGGTCCATAGGCCGGTCGATACATGACGGCCCTAAGAAAATAAAAACAGGCCTATGGACCTCCCATCCGAGGTCGTGGGCTGCGCATGTTAAAAATGAAAGCCTAGACGGGGCAGCCCAAAACCACGTCCAACACTTTCCAATACTTCGTCCCTCGTTTTCTCTGTGTTTCGCACACTCGACATTGTGTGGGCATTTTGACTGTGCATCATATGAAGATGTGCTATGCATGAATGTTGATCAGCATGATGTTAACTGGCTGGTAGTTCCATTTTCGACCATGAATAAAACTTCCAACATGATGTTAACCCTGTTTGAAAAGGCCGTGTTAATATAAATGCTCTGCCTCTGAATGTTGCAGTTTCTTATCTGAAACTGAACTTGCATTTTCTTATCTGAAACTGAAACTTGCAGTTTCTTCTCTGAGAATCACATTGTCTGCACTTTTATACTCCTATGAAACTACATTTTTTAAGTGCTAAAAATAGATCTCTAGAATTCATAAAATACTTCATATGCTCAATACTGCAAATCTGAAATTCAAAAGACATTCATATCTGAAAGTACTCTCAAAATACACAACACAAAACACAATTCACAACCTGCAAATACTGACAACCCTAAGCTCCTCCTGACAATTCACAACCTGCCCGACTATTGGGCTGGGGGGGCAGCCCCCTCCTATTCCTTGGCGGCAGACAGCCGCCCCGTGAGACGATGTGAACGGCGAGGGAGACGATGGCGGGGAAGCGTCGTCGGGCCAACTGCTTTTCTCCTCTTGCAGTTGGGTTCGGTCGACGAAGACTCCACCGGCTCGCTCTGGCAGGACACCCTCACAAACGGCACCCTGTAGATGCTCGATCCTTCAATCTCTGGTGGATGCTCCATCTGGGATCGATACTCCCACCACCGCTCCCTCACGATCAGATTCGGTGAATCTGTTTGCTCCATGGCCCAGAGGAGCAGCTCTATGTACTCCGGCGCGACTCCCTCCGGGAGTATCGCCGCCTTTTCGCTCTGTTGCAGATATTTGGCCATGGATGTCGCCGTCGCCGCTAGTTGGTCCTTGTTGTCAAACCAAGACTGTATCTCCAACATCCTAGCTAGATTCACAGGGGCGCTGTCTGCGATCCTCACGTATCGGTTGTACTCCTCCATCGATCTACTTCTCCACAGCATCTTCACTCGCCGGCGGTGGGTTTTGAATGGAAGAGGAGAGGAGCAGCGCTGGTTTTGGATTAGAACGGGAGAGGAGCGACGCTGGTTTTGGACTGGAATAGGAGAGGAGGGGCGGTGGTTTTGAAATGGAAGAGGAGAGGAGCGGCGCTGCATTTAGATTGGAACAGGAGAGGAGCGGCGGTGGTTTAAGAGGAGAAGAGCGGAAGAGCGGCACTGGTCTTGGAAGTATTTTTTTGTTGTTTTGCATATTTTGGGTCAAAGTTTGACCACGTACTGTATTTCACAAGCAAAATGTGAATGCATGTCACCAAAAATTGTATCGTTTGGTTCGTATCTGAATGTACTTTCAAATTATATTATTTTTGCAACGTATAACATATATTTTATGTGCGAAAATCATGGTCAATTATGACCCAGAATAAAAGGGAGACTAGTTAATGTGGGGTCGCTTTCTTAATTGAAGGGTAAATTGATTTTGATTTTGATCCAATCACAGCGCGCCGGCCCTCTTGTCCAATCCTAAATCGCTGCCGCACGCTCCTCTCCCTCTTCTCCATTGCAAAACCACCTCCTCTCCTCTCCATCATCTCCATTCCAAAACCACCATCTCGCCTCTCCCTCTTCTCTATTGCAAGATCACCGTCTCTCCTCCCATCTTCCAAAGCTAGCACCGGACCACTCAGAAGGACATCTATGGAGAGGATGTAGCAGTGAATCAGGCAGATCGCCGGCGGCGGCCAGGCAAAGTTAGCCAGGTTGAAGGAGATCCTTAGTTGGTTTGAAAATGAGTGGGAGATTTTGAGGATGGTGCAGGCCATGTGGCAATGTATGCGAAAGAGCGAGACGGCGGCGATGAGGGCGGCGATGTACATGTACTCCTCGGCGGCAGTCACGCCGCAGTCCTCCGAGTTCATCGAGTATCTCCTCTGGGCGATGGAGCAGACAGATTCGCCCGAGGCGACAGTCAGGCGGAGGTGGTGGGCATACAGGTCGAAGGTCGAGCACCCAGAGGATAACGAATCGATCGAGTATGGTGTGCCGTTCATGAGGGTGCAGAGCCAGCCGGAGCCACAGGAGTATTCGTTCTCCCACCAAAAGAGGAGGCCGGATGGCGCGACGTCGCTTCCCCGCCATTCTTCACGGTTCCCTCGACGCTCGCCTCGTTTCAACGGCGGCGGTAGGGTTTAAGGTAAGCTTCGCACTAACCTAATCTTCCACCTACTCATGCTTACAATCAGTGTGACAGCTAATGAAAATCATGCTTACAATCATTCTCCGAGTACTACGCCAATCACCCTAAAATAGCTCTAGACCTTTGGGTCAAAGTTGTGACACAGTGTACAAATAAAGAAAAATAGATTGGTGCTTCATTCAGAAAAGAGTACTCCCTAGAAAACTGCCAATATAAGCTACTAGTATTTGGTTAGATGATTTGCTGCCGAGAAGGATCCGTCCACAGAGAGCGCCACACATCCCACTGGTGGTGGTGATGCCAGTGCGTGCATGCAGCATGGTTGGTGTCGGTAATTTTTACTTGGCACACCTCACACTCTGCATATACGCCGGTTCCATACGTACATTTGTGCAGTTCCACCAAAATGCAGCTGAATAACCCTGTTTGCACAGATAATGAAAAAGCGTGATTACATTATAGTGGCACTAGTTGATGAAACACACAAAATAAATAGAATAAAATATTGCGATAGTATCATAGTATGCCATGCTACGAGGGCGAGATGGGCCCTGCGACGCCTCATACGGTATGCCTCATACTGGACATCGTCCCAAGTCTCCCAGATACACCTTCTGCCAGTGATGAACATCAGTGTACAACGGTAGTACAAGGAGGCTCCTTGAGACATTCAAATCTCTATTTTGGTACATATCAACTAAAATTAAGCACCCCAGTTTGCAGAAACGCTTAAACATTAACAATGGGACTAGTTGATGAAACATACATTAACAAAGAGAAGCACTTTCTTTATCTACATTGGAAATGAAATGATAGAGATCACACTCGCTCTATTTTAACTGTATTATTACTTCATTTTATTAGTGACACTAGGGTCGAGCAGGTGGCAAACGAGGTGTACCGGGCGTCACAAGGATGGGGGTCGGGGGTGCTTAGACTGGGATGCTGAAGCTAGCTCTTTCAGTCACCAACATGGATGATTCAATTCATGGGACCTTTTGTTGCAGTTCACCTAAAATGAAGCAATGTCCCATGAGCTAGCAGCTTCTTCTTCAATTTTTTTTAAGAAAAGGGCTCCAGCCCCGGTTCCATTTCCATCAGAAAACGAAACCCACAGAGCTTCTTTTTCATTAGTTGCAATAAAATTGAGCAACATCAAGGTTGGTTGTGAAGCTCCTGGAATGCTCAACTATAATTTGGATATCATTTGTGCAGTTCAACTAACATCAAGCGTGAAATGTATATCTCTGTTTGCACAAAAAGGTGGAAAGGAGGGCGACTAACAAGTGATGAAACATGCATCAAATGAAAAGAAGCATGTTCCTTATCTGAATGGCAATCCTACAAGGACAGTAGCAATTTCTAAAGCACTGTCATTACTAGATATTAGTGTGGGCATTAGGATTAACTATGACAACCGTTAAATACGACATTACTTTGGGCACGAGAGAGTAAGCGGACCAGGACAGTTGCATTTCTAACGAAAAGAACCAACTTATCTTAATGGGAAACTTTAGCAGGACATGTAAAGAAGTGCCAATGATTCATATTACTGGAGGCATTACATTGAAAACAACATTGGTTTAACGTGTCCTTACTTTTAACAGTGCGACTGCTGCATTTTACCAGTGGCATTACATAAGAGTGGATCGGGGCAACAAACATCAGAACAGGATATCTGGGTTGGTCCCATTTTTGTTCGGTATAGCCACCTTATACTGTGTGAGGCTAGCAAATCTAGTGCTGGATTTACTCTGTTGACTTCTTCCCCAGTCCCCACTTTCTTTCCTTTTTCAACCAATAGATCGGGTTTATATTGAGTTTGTACTGCGTTTCCCTTTATTTCCCTATTAGACCTAGAGACCAGTTGGATAGCCAGTCTCTGCTACTTTTCGCCCCCATTATTTCCTCTTTCGACCAAGTCCTAGATTCAGGTAACAAATCCTCCCCCACCCCCACCCCCCTTCTTCCTTGTTTGAACCAAGTAGTACTAGATTCGAGTGCATGAACTAGTTTTACCTCTTAAACGTAAAAAACTTAGGTGGTTTTCGAATAGCCGATCGATCCTATCTATGAGGGGGCCTGAGAAATAGTAAAAGATACAAATGCAGCGACGTCAGGAGCTCGGGAAGTAGAGCAAGGCCGGTTTCGAAGGAAGTTATACCTGATGGTCGCCGGGATGTCGCTAGGTGGGCGGCGGGAGGCCGGATCTGCCCACACTACGGCAGCGAGGAAGAAGGGGTTGGAGGCCCTCCCTCGCCAGCGGTGCTTGGGAGAGAACGGCAAGGCAGGCTGATCTGGACGCGCCCAGCAGTGGGTAATAGCCGTCGCCGAGGACGACCGCGTGAACGTTGCACCTTCTCACCTTCCCCGGCGGAGAGGATCCGGCTGGATCTGTGACCAGCGGTGAGCAGAGAGAGAGAGGGTGTGGCCACCGCTATCGTGTTTAGATCTGGAGAGGCCGAGATAGTGTGAAGTGAGCAACACTAGCAAGCAAGCGCGGAGGCTCCTGCCTATATAGTGGAGTAGTACTAGTTTTCTTTTGTCTACTGGAGCCGGCTTGACCTCGTCAATGACTGTCGAGAAGTCTTCATGCACGTGGCCCGGAGGCGCAGTTGTCGTCATTTTGATCTGAAGCGCCGGATTATAACATATAACACGAAAAAATGCCACATGACAAGAAATCATAACCTCACTGCCCAAAGGAGACAACATGAATCCCGACGGACAAACTAGACGAGGAACAAAGCTCAAATTAAAGATAAACTCGTAGAAGGGGTCCGTTGATAGATGTTCTAATTAACATAGCCGGCTTGACCTAGATGGCAGCCGAGTAGTCACTGTTCGTGCATGTGCCCCCAATGACTAGCCCAACTCAATTGTCGCTGTTTAACCCTCGCAGTGATCCGAAGCACATGACACCTAATTTTGCGAGATGACAAGAAACCTTTTTTAGATTTCTCACCACAACTACAGCCATGTACAACACAGCCTGCACGATATGTAGACGATAGCCAATCCAGGCGTGTCTGCTGGAGTCTGGTCACATGCATGGACGAACTGATCTTCCGTGTCTTGCAGGGATCGTCCAGGCAACAACGTACTATAACACTTCTCTAGTACTATCGCTCATCTCCCTCTTCTATTAAGTCACCCGACTTGCGGGGCCGGGGAGTGTGCCTATGGTCGGTTC
Organism: Triticum aestivum; assembly: GCF_018294505.1. Classification (NCBI taxonomy): domain Eukaryota; kingdom Viridiplantae; phylum Streptophyta; class Magnoliopsida; order Poales; family Poaceae; genus Triticum; species Triticum aestivum. Next base: position 363,460,317 of record NC_057802.1, on the reverse strand, counting down.
TCAATTGCTGTCCCACATGTGTGTGCAAACGCAATATGACGCGCGTTCCATTCGGAGAGCAGCGTGCCAGACCGACCGACCGTCTGGGGTGCGACGCCAACGCGACGGGCGTGTTGTATACTCCGTACATGTGTACCGCCGTTTTCTAGACGCTTTGCTCCATGGCGCGGGCGCAATCCATGGATACAAAATTAATATACTTTATACTATGTAAAAGTCGAGGGCGGGGCTTTTCCTCCGCGGTAGGCGGCGGGGCAGTTCCGCCTAGTCGGTTCGACAGAGACGCAAGAAGACGAGGGAGTAGGCTGCTGCAAACGTAGGGCTGTGTGATTTGACCGTGAGTTACTGCTGGACAGGTGGGGCCCCGTGATTTGACTTGCCATTATCATTTTAACTGCGGTGCTACGACCGGCGTGAGTCTCCCGATTCCTAACCACCTCCATACAGGTGCCTCTCCCAATGCTCCACCATGTAGTAGAGGCTGGCTCTTGCATGAGAGCCCACTTCTCCACTTTTTCCTTGCCTCTCTTTCCTCCACATATGCAAAAATGCCATGTAAAGCGCACTATTGTACTTACTTTTACTTGCTCCTACAGGTGCTTAAGCTTGCCACATAGGCATAAAGTCTGATGTGGCAAGTTAATCAAGAAGAGAGAGACTAGTTTGGTGACCCAAGGAAGAAACGGTGCGAAGCGCGTGTACCTAGGTGAAAAGACAATTTTGAGTCTATAACTAATTAAATGAAGCAAACTTAGCAACACCATTTCATTGGAAGAGGTCACTCCTTGGCAAATGCAATAAATACTAGTACTCCCTGTGTCCCATAATATAAGAACGTTTTTGGCACTACACTAGTGTCAAAAACATTCTTATATTATGGGACAGAGGGAGTACGAAGAAAGAGATAGAGAGGAGTAAAAAATACACTTATAGCCAACCTTATAGCCAACCTTGTTGTAGTATGAGTGACTAAGTGATGACTATGTATGACATGCCAACATCAGATAGCCTAACGCACCGTGTTAAATGTCCAAGGGCGCGACCGCGCGAGCGACGCGACGGTTGTGGTAGGCGCGACCATGATACGGGCTGCTGGCAGCCCTTGGATCTGAGATCAAACGGTCGCATGCTAAGTTGCTGAAAATTTGCAGGATAACCCTCCAAGATAGGATATTCACCCATAGGTCTAGAATCACGCCATGCAACCGTTCGATCTAAGATCCAAGGGCTCTCGGAAGCCCGTATCATGGGAGAATGGAAAGCCACTACCCTGCCGTTCGCACGCTGGCAGTGTCGTTGCTCATGGTGGTTCTAATGCAGTGTCTATCGAAATAGTTGCAAAGTTTAATTTCAGGTGTGCTTAATTTGATTTGAGGGGTGTGTTGTGCTGAGCCCCCAGCAGAACTATGTTATGTTTCTTCTCGTTACTTTAACTCTTCAGTACGTACATACTAGTATTTCTTACATTTCATCTTTTAGTTGGTATAGTACTACCACTCGTTTCTTCACATTATATACGTACAATATATATGGCCAACATCATATAGCCATCAGTTTAGTTTTGTCAAAGAATTCCAGGATGCTTGGATCCAAGGGACTTTTTTTAGTTTGACTAAAAATAGTCTCTTTAAGAGGTTAAAGTTCCAAGCACCCCTGACTAAAGAGGGGCTAAAACTAGTCTTGAGACTAAAATTTTTTAGTCAGGGGTACCCCTACTAAAATGTGGATTAGTCCTCTCTCTACTCATTTAACTCCTCTCCTTTAACACAGGCGAGTTCTGGATTGAAGGGTTTGGAGGATAATAAATGCTCATTAAATTGATTTTAGCCTTTTTAGTATTTGGATCCAAGCATGGGTGAGACTAGCATGTTTTAGTCCCACTACTTTTAGTCATGGGACTAAAACGTATCCAAGCACCCTCTTAGTTTTATTTGAGGGGTGGGTTGTGCTGGACACCATTATTGTGACTAGCCTTTTTAATAGAACTATATGCATAATTTGGCGACGAGCGCTCTCTATATGTACCACCTTTTTTTTAATTTCAAGTTTTTCTCCATGGCGCAATCCATCGATACTACTGCTGTACAAAAGTATACATTTTTAAAAGGCTAGAGGGCGGGGCAGTCTAGCTTGGTCGGTTTCACGAGAGGCGAGGGCCTTTGTGATTTGACGGCTCATTACTGCTGGAAGGCGAGGCCTTGTGATTTTACTGCTCGTATAAATGCACCGACGACCTGATCGAGGAGGAGCAAAGAACCATGCGGTATACTCAAGTTTTCCACTGGAGTAGTACTGCGACGGAGGAGCACGAAACACGGCAGCCCAGTGCCATATGGCGATAAAAAATGATCTAATTTGCTAGTCATCTCATTGTTAGCATTGTTCTATTCATTCCCTCAAACAAAAAACATTGTTCTATTCATGCCTCGCAGAGAACGTGACACGTGCGGAGAAACACCCGAAGCAAAAGATGAAACACAGGAGCAAAAGAAGAAGGAAGATTATCACCCCAAATGATCTAATTCGCCGCGGAGTCGTAATTGCTTCTTCATCGCCTCCACGACCTCCATCTCCTTGCGCGTCTCCTCCGCCATCTTCTTCATTCTGTCCATGACGCGGGATTTCTCGACGCGAGCCTTCATCATCTGTTCCACGGCCGCATTACGTACCTTGACAGCAGTCGGGTGCTCGATGCGGAGCTTCGCCAACTCCTCCTTCTGTTCCATGATGAGGGCCGGCAGCATCTTAATCGAGGAACTACTATTCTCATGCAGCTTCTTCCAGACGGCGTTCTTCTCCTTCAACAGGTTGATCTCGTGGCAGAGCGTCGCCTTGTCCTCCTGAAGTCGCAGGATTTCACCGATCGCCTTCTTCTCCGAGGCAATGCTCTTCTTCAGCAGCATCACCAAGCCGGCGGTCAACTCCCCCTGCTGATTGAGCTCAGCGGGCATGTCGTCGAGGCTCTCCTTCAGCAACTCCATCAAGCCTTGGATGAACTCCTTCTACTTATTGAGCTGATCAGGCATGCCGTCGAGGGATAACGACTCCAGCTCCGCCGGCTCGGCATGTTCGCCTCCACGGCTAGGGCGCTCCTGGGAGCCATCGCCTGCCCGTGAGAGATCTTTCAAGGTCTCCGCGTGGCGGCGAGCCCTCTTTTTTTCCGCAGCCTTGGTTGCCGCTCCCTTGTTACGAGTAGTTCTCGACCTAGAGCTCTGCTCACCGGCCATGGCAACGACGGACGAAGAAGAAGCACTTATGAGGAGGAAAGGTAGAGTAATTTTCGGTTAAGTAGTTCCCCTTTTTATAACCTAAGTACTAGCACGAGTACTAATACTTGCATAGTGGGAACATGTTCAGGTTTGGTACATACTAGTAGGTGTGAGCAGGCTTTCGAATGTGATGGGAACAAGGTAAAGATTAATTGATGGTTTTGGTTTCGAGGCCCGAAACGGCTCCCGATGAGTTTAGCGGAACATAAATTTCAAGTACTACACTGCTCAAATGCGTAAATATTATGTTACTGTCAAAAATTGGCACAAAATACGAAGGAGACCAATGGAAGTACTACTAGCAACCCACGATTTAACTACTCGCATGCGTGCAGTAGAGTAATAATGTCTTTCTTCCGCCCTCACGTCCACTCAATTTGCATGCGCTGTATTAATTGACCATCAATGAAGTGAACGACTTTACACGCGTCAAATTATCACATGGGGTGGATCTTGGTACAAAAATGCGTCCGCCCGTGTACCCGCGTGTGCGTGCGAGGGAATGAGTGCGTGCGTGGCGTGCGTGCACATCTTCGCTTCGTGCATGTACCGCAAGTATGGCTCAGGGAGGACGAGTACATTCTTCTGGAACCAGCAGCACGTCACTGTGATCAATCCACGCAAGGAGGTCGCGACAACGCCTCCACATGTGCCACGTGGCTTCATGAACTGTAAGAGAGACACTGTGTAGCGTGCCATTGGTATTCTAATTTACGTGTTTTGCACATACTCGAAGTACTAGTAAGGTACACGTGCATTGCACGCATCAGGTTTTGCAACCAAATTATGAATAAATACCACACTCTAGCATGTAAGCTCTGAGTCATGTATGCCTGATGTAGCCCTTCGTTTAATTCTTATAGTTCATCTCATTCAAAATCAATTTTTTTTTATAAAAAAGCTAAGAACGCGGGAATAGGAAAAATATGGGATTATAGTGGAATGTCGTCTTGAATCCTACAGGATTGTACGAGTGTTTGATTGTGCATAGAAAAAACGCAGAATCCTTTCAAAGATGTTTGAGTGGATGGGATGTTTCCTATGAAATCTACTGCAAATGAATCATATGGAAAAATTCCTATGGTTTACAATCCTACGAATCAAACAACCAAGATAGGAAAAATTGCTAATGATTAGAATCCTCCAAAATTCCTTCGAGAATCCTTTGAATCAAAGAAGCCCTTAATCTATTTTATGATTCATGGAATTGTGCGTTCTAAAGCATAAAGTAAAAACAAATAATGGCAATTCAACTAGAAAAAAAGTTTGGGCAGTTATGATACGGAAGATTCTAGAACAAAAGAGAACCACTGTTGTTTTGAGGCTTATGCATTATGCTTAAGTTCAAACATGGAGTCTGGTAGATTGTACATGTGGCAAAATCCGGTGGGGGGCTAGAAGATGGTGCGAGGGGCCGAGTGGAGGGGGCCTTTAAAGAAATGCACAAGTGCGAGATCGATATTTAGAGAGAGGGGGCGAACACGTGCGCTGTTGCGCGCAGTGGCGGAGCCATGAAAAATAAATGAGCTAGGGGGCCAAGCATTGCTAATCCTTTACGAGGAGGGTCAATTCATGAACTTAAACCATTTTTAGCAGCAATTGTCTAATGATCACATTCATATTAGCCTCGATATATAATGATGTTAGGGGGGAGGGGGGCAGGGCCCTTACTGCCCCCTGTCTTCGCCATTGTGCACGCATCTGAGAGATGAAGCGGAAGGCATGGATGATGAGAGGGGGACGTTGGATATATAATTAATGTGGGTGTATTGGCTATATATGTTAATCCTATATAGAGAGGTATAGATTGATCGATGTGGACGTGGGAAAGAGGGTGAGACCTCACTGGATATATCGATTGATCGGTTTGTGTGGAAAACTATGATAGACCTAGCTATATACACACATACATAGAGGAACATCGATCATTGCGCATGCACGCGTGAGAGATAAAGAATGCCCGATATGATGGAGAGGGGGGTGTGTGGGTGTGTGCCTTCATGGGAGACCGACCTGAAGAAAAAGATTGCATGCGTGCGATGGATAATGCCGACTGGTAGTGTGTATGCATGCATGCACGAGAGAAAGTTAGTGGTACAATTAAAAAGAGAAGACTATTGTGTGGGTGTAAAAGAATAGGTGAGGTCATAATCAGTGTAAAGTTGAATTCAAATATTTGAATAAGAGATCCTGATGTTTGAAACCCATGCATGCATGAATATAACGGAGATCTGCGGTGTGGTTTGGAAACGAGCATGTTGTAATGTATACACATTGAACAAGGTCAGACTGATTTGAATTTGAGATACCGATGGCAGACATCATTTGGCCACGTCGCATCCGTGCATGGACATACTATTCTAATTGGAGATGATGGGCGGCTTTCGCATCACATATCTATATCTATACCCCTATATATATATATATTATATTTTATATTTTTTTATATTGTGTGCGGGTAACTTTAACTTTGAAAGATGGTCGTTGGATGAGGCGAATTCGATGGTCCAAGGATGGCAAATTTGAGCACTACTGGCCGTTGGATATCATCTAAATTCCACCAGATTTGCCACATGTATAATCTAGAAGACTCCATGGTTGAACTTAAGCATAATGCACAAACATCAAAACACAAGCACTTCTTATTTGTTCTAGAATCCTCCGTATCAGAATTGCCCAATTTTTTTTCTACATTATTTGCCATTATTTGTTTTTACTTTATGTCTTACGACGCACAATTCCATGAATCTTAAAATAGATTAGCTTTCTTATAAAAACTAGATGATTTTGAATGAAATGAACTATAAGAATTAAACGAACATCTACATCATGCATATATGACTCAAAGCTTGCATGCTATAATGTGGTATTTATTCATAATTTGGTTGCCAAATCTCATGCGTGCAATGCACGTGTACCTTACTCTAGTCTAAATGGTGTTTGTGTGTGTGTTGTGCGTGTTGAGGTGCAAATTGTCTTTTTTGGTACACGTTAAGCTTGTTCTTCCGAAATTTCAAGCCGCGCCTTGTTATGCCGAAAATTCAAGATAGCGTCTCTGTCTATCGTGCTGCGAAACTCCCGCCTCTTCAACCCGCGCCTTGTTAGCCCGAAATATTTAAGATATATCTTTGTCTCGTTGTGCTCCGACAACTCCCTCCATCTCAACCCGCGCCTTGCTATTCCGAAATTACAACGCGCGCGAAAACTCCCACCTCCTGTGAAATCCCGACACGCGAAATTCCCGTGGTACCCCTGAACCGAAAGAACCGCCACAAATCGGTGGGGGTACTTTCATAACTTACCCCACATTTCGGACAAGCGCGTCTCTAAGCCATGGTTCCCCACTGCCATCCCATCCGCCCACCCATTCGTACACCGAGGCGGCGAAAACCCGCGACGAAACAACACACCCTGCTCCGTCCGCCACCCAGCCGGAGCCTCTTCCCCGACGACGTCGTCCACAGCAACACCTCGACGTCCCTCATCCACCGTACCGGATGAGGATCCGTCGTTGATTTCATCGTCCCGCCGGTTCAACCACCCCGTCCTCCACCTCCAAGGAGGTGCCCCGACGCTCCCCTCGTCTTTCGCGCCACCTCCATTCCCACACCGCCGTCTTCACCTGCACCACCGGAAGAGCATCATCATCACCATTTCCTCGGATGAAGCTGCGGCCTAATCGGCGCCACCAAAGAGGTTGTACACTAATCGCCGCATTTTCTTCTTGATTCGATCTTACGGTGCTGCCGGCGCTCGGTCCCGAGCCGACACGGCGCGGCTCCATCCACGGCGGCGTCGCCGGCCACTTCCTCCACGGCATCGCTCCCTCGATGGCGACGTCCACATCAGTAGGAGCTGCTGCTGCTTTAGCTCTCGCTCGCGCTACTGCTCTGCTCTTGCTCTCGGTCCCCTGCCTGGTCTGCTCTTGCTATTGCTCTTGCTCGCGCTGCTGCTCTCGCTCTTGCTCTTGCTTGCGATGCTGCTCCGATTTAGCTACACTTTAGTCGACTGAATTGACTTTTGGGTCAGTCGATTTTCAGGGGGTGGGGGGGGGCTCACCGGGGTGAAGGAAGAACCAGCCGCAGCGGGCAGGGGGGCTCGCCGGAGAGGTACCCCACTATCTATCTTAGGGTTCAGGATGGGGGCGGTGGTCACCGGCGGTGGTGGGGCGTTGGCGGGGCGGTGGCGTGGGGATCGCCGGAGAAAAAGCTCGGCACGGGGGGGGGCCTAGAGGGGTGGCCGGGGCGGCGGCGGACCGGCGGTGGGGAGTGTTTTCGGGGCGGGCGGGGCGGCGCACCGCCGGCCGCGGGCGGCGGGGGACTGCTGTTTAGTCGGTGGTGGCTGGCGGCTCAGGGGGGTGGAGGTTGAAGATGAATCGCAGGCCCTTGATTTCGTATCCAACGTCTGCAAAATCGACTGACCAGAGATGAATAACTCAGTCGACCGACGTGTAGCCTCACCTTGCTAGTGCGTTCAGTTTCGACAGCAAAATTCAGTTTCGACAGTTAAGTTCAGTCTCGACAGTTAAGTTCAGTTTCGACAGTTAAATTCAGTTTCGACAGTTAAGTTCAGAGATGAGCGGCTGATGTATTTTACATCTAGCACTTTGTGGTTATGTATTTTACGTCATGTATTGGAGATGCTATTAGAATTCCACTCAGGTTAACGTTATTCGTTGTCTCTCTTGTCCTGCTTCAGCCTCGGTGTCGTACAACTCACCGGAGCTGCTCCAATGACGAAACCCTCCATCACAGCGGAGCAGTACCTCGGGCTCCATCTCCAGACGCCTAAGATCTTCTTCCCCTCCTCCGACAGCCAAGTCAGCCGGAGCATCCTCACCGACCAACCCAATCACGCTGAGATCGACATGGCTTCGCCAAAGAGGTTGTACACTTGTTGCATCTCTTTTTTACTCTACATGTTATATATATCGTCCACTGAGCACTCGTAGTAACGGGAAATACGATTATTTTATCCTACTATATGACAAGCAGTGAGGTACCAGGCAACTTAGCTATCCGTGATGGACTCTCTTGAACGCCATCATTATTTATCTCTGCGTGTTTGAGCTGTGCATTTGTCGATGGGCCTGGGAGTTGAGCTAGTATGGCAGTGGCCTGGGTCCAAAGTAATAGAAGTAGCACAAAAACATTTTTTTAGTGTAGGATTTTCCTTGCTCAAGCCTGCCTACTAGAATCGCCAGTGCTTGAAAGGAAAAGTGAATGAAAAACAACAGAATTGGAAAGTTTCCTATGGTACTACTTTTCATGAATTTGGTGCAAAGGAATGGAGCAAAGGAAAACTGTAGGATTTGTTCCTTTAGTGTCTCCTTGAAAGAAAAACCGTAGGAATTGTAATTTCCACTTCTCCTTTTCATATTCCTATTCATCAAGCACAAGACTAAGAGATAGTAGCATAATAACATTATAACCGTACATTTTCTTATGGTTTGACTTAATCTCACCATGCTTTTTTGCATGCTGTGATCTTCCAATTGTTGTGAATCAAACACCCAGATTGGCAGAAATCCTGTGTTTTTAAATTCTCTGTTTTGCACATGCATTCCTATCCTATTCCTGTCTATTTCCTATCCCTGCATTGTTTGAATCCTCAAATTCAAACAAGCCCTTACTCAATTACTTCTGTTACAGATATGTGTCAAAGAAAACCTTGTGTGGTTTGTCCTGCTCCTGCGGCGCTGTATTCCACCCCAGCTCACCTGCTGCAACGACGGAAGGGTTCACCACAGCAGGGATCCGCCCTCCAGACTGTCTTTCGCCGCCTCAGATCTTCTTCTCCGCCGTCGGCAGCCACGGCAACTGCATTACCATCATCAACTGAGCAGATGACCTTGAGGACTACACGGGTCCGCAAGAGAGGTCGCACTCTTCCGTGTCTGCTTACGTTATGCGTCGCTTAATATGATGACATGCTACACTATCGTCGTGTTCACCTATTAGACCCCGAGTCAGGTCCAAACTAATGCTGAAACTTGAGTTTTTAAATGGTTGTGGGGTACATATTGGGGCAGAAATCAGTACTATCTGTCTACTATCTGGTTAATCTCCGGTGTCTACTATGAGTTTCATGTTGGGTGCAAACAAACATTAAAGGAGCCATTATCTGTATTTTTTTAACTAAAGCTATTATCTGCCTGCTATCATTGGTTTTGGGTCTATCCACAGTTTGCTACCATCACTCTGGATTTGTGCATGCACTCCTTACATAATCTCACTATGTTTTATTCCTATGCATGCCAGTTATTGTACACAATGGAACTGATCATGTAGAGCAAAAGAGATGAGCCTTGCGTGGCAATAAAATTTCATGCAGACGTCGTTCCATGGTGGGCGCAAAGGCAGCCCCCCTCCACCCATTTCGGATTGTAATCATGAGGAAGATAACTGTTCTGAGGGGGATTCAGAAGGAGAAGACCACTCCTATTTACCCCATGAGGTCTTCGCTCTAACTTGGCATGCTGGTGTTGGTAATATCATGCATATGGTGCCTTGCATTGCTTACTGTATACATTAAAGATGTCATCTGCTTAGTTTAGACATGCTTTGTGTCAATGCCATCTGTTTAGTTTCTTTATCGTATATGTGAATCATGCAATGCCATCTTGTCTAGCCAGGCATCATATATGTGAATTTTGCAATGCCATCCTGGTTAGCCAGTCATCTTATATGTGAATTATATCATGCCATCATTTTTTTAGTACGTGTTAAATTTGTCAACAATTTTAGTACATTCAATTACTCTTCCTGTGCATCAGCCATTCGGCACGGTCATGGAAAAATCTGGAGTGGAAATAAGGTCTTCAGAGCAGACAATGCTATCTGACGAAGCGCATGTCTTGCTGGTTACCGATAGCTCCTCAGAGGAGGATTCAGAGACAGATGACCAGTCATATTTCCCCCCGAGGTGCATGCCCTAACTTGGCAGGGTTATGTTGCTCATATCATGCGTATGGTATCTTGCATTGCTATGTCATTTGCTTAGTTTAGACATGCTTTGTGTGAATGCCACCTGTTTAGTGTCTAATTACCATATATGTGAATTATGCAATGCCATCTTCTTGCAAGACATTACATATGTGAATTATGCAATGTTATCTTGTTGCAAGGCATTATGTATGTGAATTATGCAATGCCATGTTGTTTAGGCAAGCGTCATATATGTGAATTATATCATGCCATCCTTTTTTTTGTATTTCTCATTGCTTTTGTCGACAATGTTTGTATATTCAACTGCTCTTCCTGTGCATCAGCCATTGAATTGGTGATGGAGAAATCTGGAGTGAAAACAAGGTCTTCAGAGCAGACAATGCTACCTGCTAAAGCAGATATCTTGCTGGTTACAGATAGCTCTTCAGAGGAGGATTCAGAGGCAGATGACCAGTCCTATTATCCCCCTGAGGTGTATGCTCAAACTTGGCAGGGTTATATTACTCATATAATGCATATGTTGTATTGCAATGCTTAGTTTTTACATCATATACACAATATTGAATGCCATCTCCTTAGTTGACACATCATCTATGCGATTGCCCTCTGCTCACTTCCTTGGTATATAAATCATATATTTGAATTATGTCATGCCATGATGTTTACATAGACAGCATGTATCTGAATTATGGCATGCCAACCCATTTTCTAAAGACATAATATAGTTATATCATCTCATCATGTTTACATAGTCATCATATTTTACATTATGTCATTCTATCCGTGAATTATATCATGCCATCATGTTTCCATCGACGGCATGTTTGTGATTTATGGCATGCCAACCACTTTAATAGACACATCGTATAGTTATATCATGTCATCCTGTTTACATAGTCATCATATTTTGAAGTATGTCATTCTATCCTGTTTAGTTAGCCATCATACATGTGAAATTGTGTCATGCTATCCTGTTTAATTAGCCATCATATATGTGAAATTATGTCCTGTTATTCTGTTTGCTTAGACAACATAAATGTGAATTATTTCATGCCTTGTTTTCTTCCCTACTATCCATTGCACCTGTCTATCTTACAATGTCTATACATTCAATTACTTTTCTTGTTTATCAGCCATTTCAATAGGAGGGAGTGATGGCAGTATCTGTGGGAGTAAAAACACGGTCCTCAGAAAAGATCGTGCTACCTGTCGATGCAGCTAGAACCACGGTTGTACTTGCCCAAGAACCAGCCCCACCACACATAACCCACACTCATGCAGATTGTACCCCTACCCAGTTGGACAGAGAACCAGCTACACCCCTTCTAACCCCAACCCCAGCAGATGGACACCCAATTCCCGTTGACACCACACCGTCTCCACCACAGAGCACCCAAAAACGAGCAGTTAGTAAGGCAACTGCAGTGCCCAAATCACGAGGACCACCACTCCGAACCCGAAGTCAACGCTTTAAGCAAAAGAAGAATTGTTCTCAGGTCAGGTTCCGTAGCTATGGTTCATACTACTTTGCTCTTGCATCACTGTATTTACTGATACCAACTAATTTCGAATTTGAAGGATGCAATTGAAACTCCAATGGCGCAACAGGTATGTTTTAAACCTGTTTCTTCAACGTGTTTGGCTGTTTGCTGTTGTAACTTGCTCTATGTTGATTTCGGTTTCAATTGAATAAACTGTTATGTTCTCATGCCATGCACATTACAAGTGTTGTTATTGCGGTGTAGTTTCCCACACTTGTATTATGTCTATGCTGCTTTGTCTTAAATAGATATGATTCGAACTATATCTATCTTGATTTGGCAACATAAACTAGAATGATATAGACCATACAATGACCATACTACATAGATATATGTTTGTTTCATGCTGTTATCCTGTCCACCTTACTACTGAACTGGTTTACCAAAATGAGTTTCATATACTACATTGTAAACCTGAGATGTGTTTGTTTGTTTCTCTTTTAGAACGCGGATAAAATATTGGAGAAGAGTACCCTGTTATGCAATGGTAAAGGAAGTAATGCAGATAAGGTTCACGATAGTGAGACATCCCTGTTGGTCTCCAAGAAAGCTGATAAAAACGATATTGAAGACACTGAGACAACCCCAAAGTCCTGTCTTGATGTAGTGTTCGAGTTACTGGCTACCACTGCTGGCACCAGCTCTTCGAACTCGTTGCCTGAATCAGTTCGGCTTCTTGAGTCTCAACTTCAAGTTGAAAGACATCGATCAGATGTTATGCGACAGGAAGCCGAAGGACTGAGGAAGTCCCTGCAGAATTCAGATGCATACTTTCTGGTGCAACAGCAAGCGCTGGAGGATTTAAGGGCCAAACAAGAGAAAGTTAATAAGCTTGCTAAGCATCTTGCCAGCATTATGGGTACCCAGGATATTGTTTCTTGAGCTCTTCTGAAGTGGTTTCAGTTCTGGACTTGTTTTGCTGCGGCGTTTATATGCTGTTGTGTTCCCTATATTTGCACTGGTGGCGAACTTTGATGCCCAGTGGATGTAATATGTGTAATAGCCGTGATAGCCTAGTGTAAGTTGCTTGCTTATTTATTTCCTTGTTGTCTTGTTTATTTGTTTGCTTGTAGTTAGTGCAGTTCTTTTTCTGCGGTTTGCTAGTGGCTGCAATAACCTATTTTTTAAAACTAGGCCACAATAACCATGGGCTAATATTTACTGTAGTGACACTGGGCCTCCTACGGGCCGTAGAAACAGTGGGCCTTCTTCGGGCCATAGAAACAATGGGCCTTCTACGGGCCATAGAAACAATGGGCCTTCTACGGGCCGTATCATCAATGGGCCTTATACGGGCCGTATGATCGATTGGCTAAACATGTGCCAAACAGACCGCATTCTCGCCGTAAACGGGCTAGAGTTGGAATCGTCCGTTCATGGGCCGACCATAACGGGCCATCGTTAATAGGTCGTATTTGATGACGCTATGAAAACGGCCCAACGTATTAACGGACCACAAACGGGCCGACTGTAACCACGGGCTAAATTTGGCCCACAAGCAGAAAATGACACTAACGGGCCGTAAGTAAACGAATGCTGGAAAATAGCCCAAGAATAAATGGGCTCTGAGAAGGCCGAAAGATAACATGGGCTGGAAACGGCCCAACGGAATAACGGGCCGTTAATGGGTATAAAGTGATACACTGTTCTTTACGGGCCAGTTTCACCACGGGCCGTTAATGGGAGTAAAGTGATACACTATTCATTACGGGCCAGTTTCACCACGGGTCGTTAATAGGCCAAGAGTTACATAGGGCCTCATATGGGCCGAAAGATGTCATGGGCCATACATGGGCCAGAAGTGAAAACGGGCTGGAATCATATTGGATGGCCCAGATGACGCTACTGGGCCTAATTCGAATAGGGCATAACGGGCCTTGGGTTAGCGGGCTGTAAATGGACTATATGCGAACAGGCCGTTAATAGGCTTTCCATGGGCCGGGCCGCCACCTTTTGACCAAGTCAAACGGGCCGGCCTTTTCACAGGAATGGGCCTCTGTTGGGCCGTGCCATGTGTCGACGTATCATAGGCGCCTTCTGTCCAATGAGTGGATGACATCTATCCCAGCGATGAGCCGACACGTGTTTCCTCCAGCCAATGATGATTTTACACGTGGAAAATCCCCATTGGTCGGGGCTGTTAACGGGTTATCGGATCCAAAACCCGACCCGATAGCTTAACGGCGTTCCGTTACGGTGGATGCCACGTGTCGGTCACCCTTGATGAAAGCACTTCTGTGACGCGCGATTTATCGTCATGGAAGTGGACACTTCCGTGATGACAATTTTGGTAATGTCATGGAACACTTCTATGACAGCACAGGTATGACTATCTTGATTCTGTCATAAATTTGTCATGGATGTACATGCATGATAGAAAACGTGACCTACTGTGACAAACACGTATCATCACGGAAGTGTCTTTTTTTTGTAGTGTGTTGGTGAAGATTGCGGTGATGATGATGGCCACGGCAGCGTTCCGGCGCCACCGGAAGAGAAGGGGAGAGGGGGCCCCTTCGTCTTCTTCTTCCTTGACCTCCTCCCTAGATGGGAGAAGGGTTTCCCCTCTGGTCCTTGGCCTCCATGGCGTGGGAGGGGCGAGAGCCCCTCCGAGATTGGATCTGTCTCTCTGTCACTCTCTGTTTCTGCGTTCTGGTCTGCTGCCCTTTCACCATTTCTTTTATATCCGGAGATCCGTAACTCCGATTGGGTTGAATCTTTCGCCCAGATCTTTCTCATAAAATTAGCTTTCTTGCGGCAAAAGAAGAGTGTCAACCGCCTTACGGGGTGCCCACGAGGGTCCAGGGCGCGCCTGCCCCCTGGGGCGCGCCCCCTGCCTCGTGCCCCCCTCGGGCACCGTCTCGCGTTGATTTTACTTCCCAAAAATCATAAATATTCCAAACTAATTCTCCGTCCGTTTTTATCCCGTTTGGACTCCGTTTGATATTGGGTTTCTGCGAAACATAAAACATGCAACAAACAGGAACTGACACTGGGCACTGGATCAATATGTTAGTCCCAAAAATAATATAAAAAGTTGCCGAAAGTATATGAAAGTTGAATAATATTGGCATGGAACAATAAAAAATTATAGATACGACGGAGACGTATCAGCATCCCCAAGCTTAATTCCTGCTCGTCCTCGAGTAGGTAAATGATAAAAAGGTAATTTTTGATGTGGAATGCTACCTAGCATAATCTTGATCATATGTCTAATCATGACATGAATATTAAGACACGAGTGATTCAAGCCAATAGTCTATCATTTGACATAAAAACAATAATACTTCAAGCCTACTAATAAAGCAATCATGTCTTTTCAAAATAACATGGCCAAAGAAAGTTATCCCTACAAAATCATATAGTCTGGCTATGCTCCATCTTCACCACACAAGATATTCAAATCATGCACAACCCCGATGACAAGCCAAGCAATTGTTTCATACTTTTGATGTTTTCAAACCTTTTCAATTTTCACGCAATACATGAGCATGAGCCATGGACATAGCACTATAGGTGGAATAGAATATGATGGTAGGGGTTATGTGGAGAAGACAAAAAAAGGAGAAAGTCTCACATCAAGTAGGCGTATCAACGGGCTATGGAGATGCCCATTAATAGGTATCAATGTGAGTGAGTAGGGATTGCCATGCAACGGATGCACTAAGAGCTATAAGTATATGAAAGCTCAAACTGAAACTAAGTGGGTGTGCATCCAACTTGCTTGCTCATGAAGACCTAGGGCATTTGAGGAAGCCCATCGTTGGAATATACAAGCCAAGTTCTATAATGAAAATTCCCACTAGTATATGAAAGTGATAACTCAAGAGACTCTCTATATGAAGAACATGGTGCTACTTTGAAGCACAAGTGTGGTAAAAGTATAGTAACATTGCCCCTTCTCTCTTTTTCTCTCATTTTTCTTTTTTTCTTTTTTTGGGCCTTCTCTTTTCTTGTCCTTTCTCTTTTTTTTATTTTTTATTTTTACTTTTTTTCTCGTCCGGAGTCTCATCCCGACTTGCGGGGGAATCATAGTCTGCATCATCCTTTCCTCACTGGGGCAATGCTCTAATAATGATGATCATCACACTTTTATTTACTTACAACTCAATATTACAACTCGATATCTAGAACAAAGATATGACTCTATATGAATGCCTCCGGCGGTGTACCGGAATGTGCAATGATCTAGCATAGCAATGACATCAAAAAACGGACAAGCCATGAAAACATCATGCTAGCTATCTTACGATCATGCAAAGCAATATGACAATAAATGCCCAAGTCATGTATATGATGATGATGGAAGTTGCATGGCAATATATCTCGGAATGGCTATGGAAATGCCATGATAGGTAGGTATGGTGGATGTTTTGAGGAAGATATAAGGAGGTTTATGTGTGACAGAGCGTATCGTATCACGGGGTTTGGATGCACCAGCGAAGTTTGCACCAACTCTCGAGGTGAGAAAGGGCAATGCACGGTACCGAAGAGGCTAGCAATGATGGAAGGGTGAGAGTGCGTATAATCCATGGACTCAACATTAGTCATAAAGAACTCACATACTTATTGCAAAAATCTATTAGTCATCGAAACAAAGTACTACGCGCATGCCCCTAGGGGGATAGATTGGTAGGAAAAGACCATCGCTCGTCCCCGACCGCCACTCATAAGGAATACAATCAATAAATACCTCATGCTCCAACTTCGTTACATAACGGTTCACCATACGTGCATGCTACGGGAATCACAAACCTCAACACACGTGTTTCTACAATCCACAACTACCCACTAGCATGACTCTAATATCACCATCTTTATATCGCAAAACTATTGCAAGGAATCAAACATATCATATTCAGTGATCTACAAGTTTTATGTAGGATTTTATGACTAACCATGTGAATGACCAATTCCTGTCATCTCTCTAAATAGATATAAGTAAAGCAAGACAGTTTAATTCTTTCTACAAAAGATATGCCCACGCTCTAACAAATATAAGTGAAGCAAAAGAGCATTCTACAATTGGCGGTTGTCTAAGTGAAGAGAAACAGGCAATCCCAAACTTCAAATGATATAAGTGAAGCACATGAAGCATTCTATAAAGCCATACTCAAAAGATATAAGTGAAGTGCAAAGAGCATTCTATAAATCAACCAAGGACTATCTCATACCAGCATGGTGCATAAAAGAAAAATGAAAACTAAATGCAAAAGACGCTCCAAGATTTGCACATATCGCATGAACGAAACGAATCCGAAAACATACCGATACTTGTTGAAGAAAGAGGGGATGCCTTCCGGGGCATCCCCAAGCTTAGACGCTTGAGTCTCCTTGAATATTTACTTGGGGTGCCTCGGGCATCCCCAAGCTTGAGCTCTTGCCTCTCTTCCTTCTTCCTCACATCGAGACCTTCTCGATCATCGAACACTTCATCCACACAAAACTTCAACAGAAAACTCGGTAAGATCCGTTAGTATAATAAAGCAAATCACTACTCTAAGTACTGTTGCAAACCAATTCATATTTTGTTTTTGCATTGTGTCTACTGTAGTATAACTTTTCATGGCTTAATCCACTGATATAAATCGATAGTTTCATCAAAACAAGCAAACTATGCATCAAAAACAGAATCTGTCTAAAACAGAACAGTCTGTAATAATCTGAACATTCACCATACTTCTGATACTTGAAAAATTCTGCCAAAATTAGGAAAAATAAAAATTTGTATAGAAAGACAGTGCAAAAAGAATCAGAACGCTTTGACGTTCCAGTAAAAAATTTAAAATCGCGCACTACAGCCAAAGTTTCTGTCCTGCACCGTACAAACCAACAAGCATTGTAAACATCCTAAAGGCAAACCTTGGCACATTATTTTTATAATACAATGGAATTGTACAAGGGGATAATTATTTTTGTTGAAAAGTTTCTGTAATCAAGATTCACAAAGTTTCCGTGAGCATGAACAAAGTTCAAGGCTAGCTCCCACTTTAACAATGCTTGTCTTTCTCACTTTCACTTTCCTTTTTGAAAAAGTTTTGGGTTCCCCTCTTTGTTTTTGTTGTTTTTAAACTATATGAAAGCACTCAACAGAAATAAATGACTCTCTAAAACTTCCGGGTTGTCTCCCTGGCAGCGCTTTCTTTAAAGCCATTAAGCTAGGCATATAGTGCTCAAGTAATGAATCCACCCGGATCCCAAGGTATATCAAAGCCAATTTTAATTAGCAATGATTTGTAATTTAGTAGTGAGCACAAAGAACATATATCATGTAATGACGAAGTCTAACTCTCTTCCTATGCATCGGCATGTCATAAAAGAACAATTCATGCACACATAGTAAAGGCCAATGCATAGTATAAACAGTTTCTTGCAATTTTATCGTGTTGGAAACATAGAGAGGTGGAGATATAGTTCCTCTCTCATAATAATTGCAAGTAGGAGCAGCAAGCACATGCATATTATATTCATCAAAATCATCATGTGCAATGGTAAAAGGCAACCCATCAATATAATCCTTAATAAGGGTAAACTTCTCCGATATAGTGTAGTTGGGAGAATTCAAAAAGATAATAGGACTATCATGCGTGGGTGCAATAGCAACAATTTCATGTTTAACATAAGGAACTATAGCAAGTTCATCTCCATAAGCATAATTCATATTGGCATCTTGGCCACAAGCATAGCAGCATCATCAAAAAGGGATATTTCAAAAGAATCAAAGGGATCATAACAGTCATCATAGCAATCATCCTTCGGTAAGCACGAAGGGAATTAAACAATGTATGAGTTGAAGAGTTACTCTCATTAGAAGGTGGGCACGGGTGATCAATCCGCTCTTCCTCCTTTTGTTCTTCGCTCTCCTCCTCATCTTTTTCATCCAATGAGCTCACAGTTTCATCAACTTCTTCTTCCATAGATTCCTGCAAAATATTAGTCTCTTCTTGGACAGCGGAGACTTTCTCAATAAGTGCATTAATATCGGAATTGTATTCATAATTCTCATAGCAATATTTGAGGATAGCTAAATTTTCAGGTCTATAAACAGCATCATCAAAATCTTCAAACTCTTTAAACATAGATTCAATTTCATAAGCACCCATAAAAGCAACAAATTCTTCTATTTGTTCCACATAATAGTAATCATATATACCATTAGCATAAGAAGCTAAGGTTTTATTATCATTAAATTTGCATGAAAAGGGAAGGTGTGGAGCCTTCATCCTAGAGCAAAAAGTATAATCATAACTCAAGCATACTTGCCGAGCATACCACTTCAATATATAAATTTGATCCCATAATAGTTTCCCTTTTTGTGTCAAGCGATAATCCCTAAAGTATTCACGTTGATCCAACGTTACTCCCATTACCAAATTGAACGGGGTTTTCTCTGGATTATCAAAGTAGTACGTAATATCTGTCACATAACGAGCATCGAGGGTTTTAGGAGGTTCCTCATCTCCATGAGTAGCAAGTACACCTAATTTTTTTGGTATTTCGTGTTCCATATCCATAACTAAAGATAGAGAACAACTAAGAACAGCAAATAAAAATTCCTTAGTGATAAAGCAAACAAGCACACACGAGAATATTCACCCCACGCTATTGCTCCCTGGCAACGGCGCCAGAAAAAGGTCTTGATAACCCACAAGTATAGGGGATAAATTGTAGCCTCTTTCGATAAGTAAGAGTGTCGAACCCAACGAGGAGCTAAAGGTAGAAAAAATATTCCCTCAAGTTCTATCGACCACCGATACAACTCTACGCACGCTTGACGTTCGCTTTACCTAGAACAAGTATAAAACTAGTAGTGCTTTGTAGGTGTTTGTGGACAAGTTTGCAAGATAATAAAGAGCGCGTAAATAAAAGCTAGGGGCTGTTTAGATAAAGACACAACTAAATTAGTTTTAGTAAAGAGCTTTTTGTTATGAGAAAGTTATTTGTCCCTAGGCAATCGATAACTAGACCGGTAATCATTATTGCAATTTTATTTGAGGGAGAGGCATAAGCTAACATACTTTCTCTACTTGGATCATATGCACTTATGATTGGAACTCTAGCAAGCATCCGCAACTACTAAAGATCATTAAGGTAAAACCCAACCATAGCATTAAAGTATCAAGTCTCCTTTATCCCATACGCAAACAACCTACTTACTCGGGTCTGTGCTTCTGTCACTCACGCCACCCACCATAAGCAAATCATGAACATATTGCAAACCCTACAGCGGGAATCCCTCACGCTTGCGCGACACGGAGAGCACCATAGGACAGCACCAATAATAAAACATGCAACTCAAACCAATCTTGATCATCAAATAACCCATAGGACAAAACGGATCTACTCAAACATCATAGGATAGCCATACATCATTGGGAAATAATATATAGCGTTGAGCACCATGTTTAAGTAGAGATTACAGCGGGTAAGAGAGAGGTTACACCGCTGCATAGAGGGGGGAAGAGTTGGTGATGATGGCGGTGAAGTTGTTGGTGAAGATTGCGGTGATGATGATGGCCACGGCAGCGTTCCGGCGCTACCGGAAGAGAAGGGGAGAGGGGGCCCCTTCGTCTTCTTCTTCCTTGACCTCCTCCCTAGATGGGAGAAGGGTTTCCCCTCTGGTCCTTGGCCTCCATGGTGTGGGAGGGGCGATAGCCCCTCCGAGATTGGATCTGTCTCTGTGTCTCTCTCTGGTTCTGCGTTCTGGTCTGTTGCCCTTTCACTGTTTCTTTTATATCCAGAGATCCGTAACTCCGATTGGGTTGAATCTTTCGCCCAGATCTTTCTCATAAAATTAGCTTTCTTGCGGCAAAAAGAAGAGCATCAACCGCCTTACGGGGTGCCCACGAGGGTCCAGGGCGCGCCCCCTGCCTCGTGGCCCCCTCGGGCACCATCTCGCGTTGATTTTACTTCCCAAAAATCATAAATATTCCAAAATAATTCTCCGTCCGTTTTTATCCCGTTTGGACTCCGTTTGATATTGGGTTTCTGCGAAACATAAAACATGTAACAAACAGGAACTGGGCACTGGATCAATATGTTAGTCCCAAAAATAATATAAAAAGTTGCCAAAAGTATATGGAAGTTGAATAATATTAGCATGGAGCAATAAAAAATTATAGATACGACGGAGACGTATCAGGCTGTTTTGATGACGTGAGGGAGGGATGTGGTTGCTTTCAAGATAACAAGGGGTTTTCTGCAAATTGGAGCAGAGAAGTGGGCTATTGTTGCAAAAATGCTACAACTTACCTCACAGCCGTTAGATGAAGATCTAATGGTCAGAAACGACGGATGGCAGACACACCAGCATCACCAACTGAGTCTTTTATAGGAGTATATATTTCTCAGGCTATTTTGATGAGGTGAGGGAGGGATGTGGATGCTTTCAAGATAATAAGGGGTTTTCTGCAAATTGGAGCAGAGAACTGGGCTATTGTTGCAAAAATGCCACAACTTACCTCACAGCCGTTAGATGCATATCTAATGGTCAGAAACAACGGATGGCAGACACACCACCATCACCAACTAAGTCTTTTATAGGAGTAGGAGTAGAGAAACATGTATAAATTGTAACATTTTGGTTCTGCTCCTTGGCACGATCGATAGATAGAAATAACGATTGGAAACGCTAGGGCGGGGCTATTTCCGCCAGATAAGCAGGGTACGTAGTAGCTAGGTTGGCGCATCATCGGTTTGGTCACACGCGGTCGACATGTTCTAGTGTTTCTAGCAAGATGCCTGTGCGTTGCACGAAGTAGATGGAAAAGGTAAGCACAACTTATAAATTGACGGATGGAGTACTAGTTACAGTGATGCATACAATTAAGCAAAGGGATCACACATGTCGGTATTGACTGGAACGAGAATGCAACAGCACAATAAGAATTAAGGCCACGATGATGATGCGATCGCAGTGGTGGTTACAGAAGGCAAGAAGAAAGATGCATCCATCAGCATACGACCTCCTCCTCCTCAACTTAGTGCGTCGGGCCACCAACCGGCGGCTAAGGAGCAGCGGCTTTTGTGGCGAGGTCGAGGTGCTTCTCAGCAAAGGCATCCAAGGCTTCCAGCCGGTTGAGGAAGGCCGACGTCGTAGCGTCCTCACTGGCCTTGTAGATACCTATGTACACGATTTGCTCGTACACGTGGATGTGTAGGTCGACGAATTCTTGCAGGGCGAGGCACCTCGCGGCGAGCGCGACCTCCAGGTGGACATTCTTCGTGGCGTCGGCGGGCAGTCGCAGGGCCACCGGTGCATGAAAGAGGTTCTAGCCATGGAGGCCGATTAGGGTGGCAGGCAATGAGGAGCCCGGGCGCGCGGGCTGGAGGAGTACGGCGATGTCGTCCTCGAGCTTCTTGAGGACGGTGAACTTGTTGGTGGTGGCAACGATCATCTGGTCCAACTGAGAGTAGTAGTTGGCGTCGACGGCGGCCATGCACCAGCCGGTCTCCAACACCGTCTGGAGACGATCCTCGGCGCCATGCCGCTGGCCGACGTCGTGGACCATCTGGCACAGCCGCTGGCCGCTCGCGCGCATCGCCGCCATGGGTCTAGGGTGAGCTCTTTTGCGCTTAGTGTAGGTGCTTAGGCAAATGCTTAGGTGCGTACGATGTGGTAGATGCATTGGAATGGAGGGGCGCCTTTATATGAGGGCAAACTGCATTGCATTCACATCATGCAGCCTCTTTCACGGTCCTCCTCCCATTAGTTCCCTCATGCATTAATTGAAGGAGGATGCATTGGTCGTTCAACATTTCGGGAACCGCTACTCCCTCGCTCGTCTGCATTAAAGCCGTATCGGGAACTGCGTCGCCCGCTGTCAAATCGAATAGTA
The DNA here is from genome assembly GCF_018294505.1 of Triticum aestivum. Taxonomy (NCBI): domain Eukaryota; kingdom Viridiplantae; phylum Streptophyta; class Magnoliopsida; order Poales; family Poaceae; genus Triticum; species Triticum aestivum. Next base: position 363,437,722 of record NC_057802.1, on the reverse strand, counting down.
CTGCACCACCCGCTGCATGCCCGGCTGAACACGCCTCCTCGCCTCCATCAAACCCCTCCGTTAAACCCGCATGCAAACCGAGAAACCTACTCCGCCCACATGTTTGTTCATGAACGGGCCGGAATTAAACACAACACCGGCCGAGCTCCTCCCGTCCGCCCTCAGTTTAAACGAGGCCAGACGCCGGCCAAGCTCCTACCGTCCGCCCTCTATTTACACGAGGCCAGACAGACAGCGGGCAAGAATCGCACCCCTCTGCCGCTCCCCCATCTCCTCCTTCACCATTTTCTCCACTCTTCCGATGGCTTCCGAGGTGCCGTTCTCCGGCATATTACCCGGTAGGGTGGCCCGCCGAGCCCTCCGGATACGGGCGAGGCCGCTCAGTGCTTCACCAACCTCGCTTGGCCCGACGGAGCCAGTTGCCGCCCCAAGCAGGCGCGTGGTTCAGCAACTCGCCGCTCCAGTCCAGCTCGATGAGGAGTGGAGAGTTGCTCCATGCCGGCATGGCGGCAAGCACACCGGTATGGGCGTCGTCGCTGCCGCGTCGTACCGCGCCTCCCGTGTCTGTGGGCGCACCTCCCGTGCCTGCGGTAGCGCCATGCAGGAAGAGACAGAAGCCGGGTGCATGGACAGCGATGAGTCGGTGGCCAGCTTCTCCGTGTCCGCTGCCATCATCGAGGAGAAGTAGAACACGGGAGGCCGCCGCCACTTGGGTCCCATGAAGGCCACCGCCGAGGCGACGACTGCGCATTCAGGTGGTTTCTTGTCTTCTTCGTCTCTTCGGAGGACCTTCGTCGACCCCGCAAAGTGTCTGCCGGACATGAGGAAGACAAAGGGATCCGCGGGCGGCCATTTAGATTATGTACTCCCTCTCCAGCTGGCGGGAAATTTTTGTTCTAAGAATGGATAAATTGTATGTATCTATAACTAAAATAAGTCTAGATACATCCATTTCTAGGACAAGTATTTCCGGATGGAGGGAGTATTAATTATACCAAGAGAGCCGGATTGGCACCGCTTAGTTCATGTAAATATAATGAAATCCATCATGTTTATATGAAGATCCGGCTTTTTTATACGAAATCCTTCATGCTTATATGAAATCAGTCCGTGTTTGCACGAATTTCATCTGGTTGGTTAGAGTTGTGAAAATGTATGCCGCTGGCGTTTGATGTCGTCCTCCGCGGAAGGAAGCGGGAGGAAATTTGTCGGCTGCCGTTGGAGATGCTCTTATGCTGGAAATAATAGAGTGACATCCAATCCATTTGAGTTAATTGCGTGTATGATTGTCCCTCTATAAAAAGTTAATTGCATGTACAATGTACACGTGATTTGCAGGGTGGCTACAGCTTCGTACAGAAAGTTAAAAAGAAACAAGTCCATCCTTAATCTTGTATTCTAAGTACTCTGTGGGTTCCACTGTCAGTACAGTAGCGAAAGAAGTATATATTAAATAAGTAATATATAATATAAAAATCTAAAGTTAAAGACAGAATTCGAACTCATGTCATCGCGTTGCGAGCATCCGGCGCTAACCAGTCCAACACATTTTTGTTGTAGACCATGCTGGAGATATATCTCCATGTCTACTCTTATACTCCATCCGTTCCTAAATATTTGTCTTTTTCAGATTTCAAATGGACTACCACATACGGATGTGTATGTAGACATATTTTAGAGTGTAGATTCACTCATTTTGCTCCATATGTAGTCACTTGTTGAAATCTCTAAAAAGACAAATATTTAGGAACGGAGGGAGTAGAAAACAGAGTTGGTGATGATGGTGTGCGTGTCGTACTGCAATATAGGCCATCAGATTTATATCTAACGGATAGGAAGAAAACTATGGCAATTTTGCAAAAATATACCCACACCCCTCTCCACGTTCACAAATACGGCCTTCCCTCGTTCATCCTTTTCTCTCACAAGATAAACTACTCATACAAATGCATCTTGATGTTCCGTGCAACGCACGGGCATCTAGCTAGTTTCTTTTAAAATAGTTACTGCGATAATTGGGTTGAAGTGATATATTTTATGTCTGCCCCAAATGATTTCGGATTCACTAGTAGTAACAAAGAAAAGGTTGCCTTGTTAATTAACACAAAACAGGATGAAAACTATCACATGAGGCTGGTAAAAACGAGGCACACTGGGTTCAGCGTCATCGTCACTACAGTTGTGCGCGCGCGAGAAGTCTACATATCGAGGGGGCTACTGAGCGAGGCACAGAGACACAATGTTCGAGAGAGAAACCAATTGACAGATTACGATCAGATCGAGTTGTCACCCTTCTGCTGTCATTGTTGGGGTGGGGGGAGGGGGAGGGAGAGAAAGAAGTATCGAGAGTGTGCGCGGTAGGCACAGAGGCACAACTAGCGAGTGTGTGTATGTGTGTGTGTGTTTGAAAGAGGAGTAGATAGATTTCTATCAATATCGAGGTGCCTCCCTACTCCTTCGGTGTTGGGTAGTGTGTGTGCGTGTGTGTGTGTTTGAGAGAGAAGCCAGTCGATAGATTAGTATCAAGATTGAGGTGTCACCCTACTCCTTCGGTGTTGGGAAGTGTGTGTGTGGTTGTGTGGGTGTGAGTGTGTGTGTCGGGGGGGGGAGTGACACTTACATATCCCTACTCTTATAAAAAGCGAGCTGGTGATGATGGTGTTCCTGCCATCCTGCAATATAGGCCATCCGATTTATACCCAACGGATAGGAAGGAAACTGTGGCAATTTTGCAAAAAGATACCCACACCCCTCTCCGCATTTGCAAATAAGGCATTCCCTCGTTCATCCTTTTCTCCCACAAGATAAACTACTCATACAAATGCATCTTGATGTTCGGTGCAACGCATGGGCATCTTGCTAGTAGGGAGAAGGAGTTTGTGTGACACATATCTAGCTATATTAAGGGATAGGTAGATAGCATTTGTGCAAGGCATACTTAAAGCATCACGAAGATAAACAAAATTGTGTGCATGCAAGTGCCGGAAAAAATGAAGCGAGAAACAATGTGTGTGTGTGTGTGCGCGCGCGCGTGTGTGTGTGTGAGAGAGAGAGAGGGAGGGAGGGAGAGAGAGAGAGAGCGAAAACTCAAAACAAAAGGTGCTCTGCTGGAATCCCATTGTATGTATTCATATGGTTCCGGAACTCGAGTTAACCTTACGCATATGTGTGAGAGACATTATTATACTTTCAGACATTAGTGGCTGTGGGTGGGCGGAATTAAAGGGGTGGGCGTGTTCGATAGAGAGAGCGTGTGTGTTTCTGTGTGAGAGACTTGTAGGACGGGGTAGAAAGACGAATTCTAACCTTGACGGAGGGAGAGAAATACACGAAGTGCGCGTGTGTGATTCCGATGCCCATAGGGAAATGAGATATGTATGCGTGTGAGAGAGATTGCACAATTCATTCACGTATCACTATCTAGCGATCGTGGACGTGCATTGCTTGAACATAAATCAATATCTACTTCGTATCGTGGCCAAAGGTACAATATCGATTCAACGCTATAAAGATTGGACACTCACATATCACATTTTTTCTATTTAAATAAACCTTTTCAGTTGTGCATGCCAAAGTTACAGTGGTGTTTCTTCAAACAACCAATGTAGCTATCATGTACATGCACCATTGTTGCTCTTGCATTCAAAATCATTAGTCTTGGATGATTTAAGGTTCTATTATGAAGTAATATATGTAATATTCATATATGAATTCAACGGGTACGCAATTTATGAAATGGAGGCTATGTAATCATATGAGGTAATACTTTTAAGTAGCGGACTACAATATCCATTTCTTTTTGTGCGCCTCTACACTAACACGTCAATGCGTTATGTTTAAAGTAAATAACCGATTGCACTAAATTATCTATTTACACGAGAAATACATAGGCTAAGCGTTTGATCCCTATTTTTGTGAACGCGCCACTACACCCGTACGATTGGCCGCGCCCGTGTGAACGTCCAAGATATCGGCGCATCATCCCGAGTTATTGTCTTTTATGGGGTGGACACACCAGTTATTAACTGCTGACGCGTGCCCCATGTACACAGTCTCGCATGACCTTCCCGCTAACACGGTCCAAAATTAGTTGAAACTAGATACGAACGATCCCGCGGGCGGCAAAATCTCCCGCCTCCTTCTAAAATTTCTGCCACCTTAGTCTTTAGCATGCGAAATTCCCCTTTTGTCCTTGGTGCACGGAGACCAACAGTTGCAATACCGCCCTCATCTACATAATAGGTCGGGGCTGCTTTGGTAACTTCTGGTTCCCCCCACTACACGGCACCCCCATTTCCTCTCCCCCTCCCGCAAAAATGACTAACTCCACAGCACCAGAGCATCTCACATCACGCCGTCCGTACTTCATCGGCCTTTCTCCCCTCCCCTCTCGAAACCCTAGACTGCTCATCCACCGGCGTACCAGAGCCCATTCACTGCCAGCGGCGTCCACCTCGCTGGATCTGCTTCTGCGGCCGCATCTACCCCGCCCACCTCCCCTAGAAACAAGTAGACTGCTCATCCACCACTGTACCACAGCCCATTCAGTGTCGGCCTTGTCCACGGCGCCGGATCTGCTTCGCCCGTACTCTCGTCAACCGCAGCGCATCTGCAGCGGCTCATTCGTACTCCCCACCGGAGACGCTTCGTCCACCCCCTCCCCCGGAGCCGCCCCACCGACGCCCCCATCGACGGCCTCTGATCCTCTTCGCCGACACCTTCCTCAACCCTACCGGAGCCGCTTCGCGGACACCATCGTCAACCCCACCGGAGTAGCTTCGCCTATAGCATTTTCAACCCTACTGGGGCCGCTTTGCCAACTCACAAGTCCACGGCCTCAGCTCCGCTTCCTCGCACCCTCATCCAACCTACCGGAGCAGCTTCTGACGCCCCGTCCACGGCCGCATATCCGCATCGTTGACACCATCCTTAACCCAACCGTCGGAGCAGCTTCACCTACGCCCTCGTCCACGGTCACACCATAGTCCACCCTACAGGAGCCGCTGCACAATCTCACGCCAGGCTCCATTCTGCATATCGCGGGCTTTGTGCTCTTTGCGAGCTATTCCTAGGCTGTGAGGCCCATTTTGAGTTATGGAGACCTTTTTGCCTCGTCCCCCGCTCCCAAAAGGGATCTATATTCGAGGTGGACGGCGCCGAAGTATGGCGTGTAGCCGGTATAGGATACCTGTCCGGCACTCCGAAGAAGGCATCCGAAGAGTGGCCCTTGGAGTGGTTTTATATTGAAGACGTTGTTCTCCCAGACCCAATCAGACGGGGCCTGCCCGAATTTTCCAATGCTCTATTAAATAAGCGCCATAGCTGGCGCCCCCAGAGCCTCAAGGAGGAAGACAGTGTGGAGGTCAAGAAGTTAATGGACAAGATAAAGACACTTGCCCAATCCGGACTATCTATAATCGAGGTACTGGCAATTTCAATAACGCGAGGTGTTCAGCCACTCCAATCCAGAGGGCTCCCCATGTGGCACGACAACAGGGAAGACGACGCATCATGCTACGGGCGCAAGGGGCCAGATAATTTTGCCGCCTTGGCTGCCATGTTGGCTCATCTTTACAAAGGGGAGAAACAAGATTTTACTCGCCTTAAGTGTCGAGAGGGCTTTTCCATGTACAACCCTCCTAGCTGGGTGAGCTTTCGCTTTGTAACCTTATTCAATCCTCTTCCTGGGTCGTACCGAGTTGAACTTAATCCGACTATTTTTGACAGGAATGGAGAAAGGTTGTCGCGGGGATCTATAGCCCTGCTCCACAGCTGGAGGACCATATTCAAGACCTGGATCCCGGATTTGAAGAGGATCCGGATATATTTATAGAGCTTAAGGAGGGGGTTCTATCAGGTGTGCTACGACGGCACAGAAGTGGCCATTATAGCCGATTACCCCGGCCTTATCCCCTCCTCCCATGTAAGTACCCAGGAGACATCTCCGCCAAAAGAGTTTTCTCATTGTGCCTCACCCACCGCACTGTCTCGTGCTCCAGAGGGGCAACGCTCGTCTCGCCACGCCATATCAGAAGCGTCCCTTAAGAGGGCGACGCCTGCGCAGGATGGGTCTTTGAAAAGAAAGGCGGATGGCGATGCTGCCGAGCTTCCACCTTCACCAAAGAGGTATGGTTTTTAATATGCCCCCAGCAGATATACCGAATTGTGACGTTTCCTGTTGCGCCACATTATCAGGAAAAGCATACGCCGGACTATGTCCAGAGACCTCGGTGGTCATGCATCAACCAATCCGACCCTGGATCTTGCGCCATAGACTAGGGTTGATACGGGTGCAATGCCGGATTGTCCTCTCCCCGTGGATTCGGATGATGTATCCGTCACTAACTCCGAAGTGGAGAGTGCGATGAACCATCGGCGCCGGAGGGCGGCTATGCGCGACCCCATTTTCACCGAAGAGGCATTCAATGTTTTCAGCTCAGCGGATGCGTACATCCGAGCTGCTCGGGATGGGCTTGCTGGAGCCACTCACCGGTTTTCAAAGGATATGCGGGTAAGAACTGTTGTCTAGATTTAATAATCATATGCCAGTAGCCCCCGAGTCTTGAAGCAGTTGGCCCAACTGATTTAAGAGTCGCTACATCATTAGGTACTCACGGAGAAAAATAACGCCTTATCCAAGGAGCTAGAAGACTGCCGAACTAAGCTAATTGTTGCCACCGCCGAACTGGAAAATTTGAAGAAATCCAAGAAGGCACCTGATGGTAAGCACAACAATAGTCCAGAAATATAATTCTGTGCCCACATTGCTTTTATTAAATATACATTATTGACAGGGTCGACAGATCAGCTGGAAGAGACGCTCAGGGCTGCTGAAGCGAACAAACAGCACACCGAAGGGCAAGAAGCTACTGGTCAACATGTATTAACACGAACCATTGATGAGAAGAACAAACTATAAGATATAAACATCAAGCAAGCCGAAGAACTGAAGGACGTAAGAGCCCAACTATCGGATGCCTTGAAGGAGAACAGAAAGCTGAAAGGCGGCATATTCAGTATGCTCTGAACCCTGACTTTCGTATGGTTCCCTGATGAAAAGGTTTAACAAGTTTGTTTCTGTAGGTGTGCTGACTGGGTGGCCCGAAGGAGAAGTTTCCGGATTTCAAGGCGATCTGCTACAAGAGCTGTCCAAAGTGCATGAGCGAGCTCAAAAGGTAATGAGGAACATTGCTAAGGCTTTATGGCCATCCGATTCTCCTCTAGGAAGTATGGAGGAACTCGTGAATTTATTCAAGGGGGCTCGTCGCCGTTTTGGGCTATTGGAGATATCAGCATGCCGAGAAGGCGCACGAGAGTCCTGGACCATGGTGAAAACGCGGTACACCGGACTTGATCCGAATCATATGGCCCGGGTCGGACCTTGGGGACTAGATGGACAAGAAATTCCTGTTAGCTTGGTGTATGACCAAGTAAAGATAGCCGCCAAGATTTCTCAACAGGATTGTAAACTAGACAACCTGTTAGATGGTCTAGAGGAGGAAGAAGTTTTGAGTCCAAGTAGCAATGTACTGTTATCGGCAAACTTATCTCTAGCCGAATTGTAAAACGATTGTCATGGCAGATCTTCTGCTTCAACCTCCGAAACTTAGTACATGTGTGAATACATAGACAAACAAAGTGTCACTAGTATGCCTCTACTTGACTAGCTCGTTGAATCAAAGATGGTTAAGTTTCCTAGCCATAGACATGAGTTGTCATTTGATTAACGGGATCACATCATTATAGAATGATGTGATTGACTTGACCCATACCGTTAGCTTAGCACTTGATCGTTTAGTATGTTGCTATTGCTTTCTTCATGACTTATACATGTTCCTATGACTATGAGATTATGCAACTCCCGAATACCGGAGGAACACCTTGTGTGCTATCAAACGTCACAACATAACTGGGTGATTATAAAGATGCTCTACAGGTGTCTCCGAAGGTGTTTGTTGGGTTGGCATAGATCGAGATTAGGATTTGTCACTCCGAGTATCGGAGAGGTATCTCTGGGCCCTCTCGGTAATGCACATCACTATAAGCCTTGCAAGCAATGTAACAAATGAGTTAGTTGCGGGATGATGCATTACGGAACGAGTAAAGAGACTTGCCGGTAACGAGATTGAACTAGGTATTGAGATACCGACGATCGACTCTCGGGCAAGTAACATACTGATGACAAAAGGAACAACGTATGTTGTTATGCGGTTTGACCGATAAAGATCTTCGTAGAATATGTAGGAGCCAATATGAGCATCCAGGTTCCGCTGTTGGTTATTGACCGGATATGAGTCTCAGTCATGTCTAGAAAGTTCTCGAACCCGTAGGGTCTGCACGCTTAACGTTCGGTGACGATCGGTATTATGAGTTTATGTGTTTTAATGTACCGAAGGTTGTTCGGAGTCCCGGATGAGATCAGGGACATGACGAGGAGTCTCGAAATATTCGAGACGTAAAGATCGATATATTGGAAGGCTATATTCGGACATCAGAAATGTTCTGAGTGGTTCGGGTATTTATCGGAGTACCGGAGAGTTACGGGAATTCGCCGGGGAGTATATGGGCCTTATTGGGCTTTAGGGGAGAGAGAGGGAGGCTGCCTAGGGCAGGCCCCCCCCCAAGGCCTAGTCTGAATTGGACTAGGCGAAGGGGCGGCACCCCCTCCTTCCTTCTCTTCTCTCTTCCCCTTCCTTCTCTCCTACTCCTACTACTTGGAAGGGGGGAATCCTACTCCCGGTGGGAGTAGGACTCCCCATGGCGCGCCATAGTAGAGGGCCGACCCTCCCCCTCCTCCACTCCTTTATATACGGGGGAGGGGGTACCCCATAGACACACAAGTTGATCATTGATCTCTTAGCCGTGTGCGGTGCCCCCCTCCACCATAATACACCTTAGTCATGTCGTCGTAGTGCTTAGGCGAAGCCCTACGCCGGTAGCTTCATCATCACTGTCATCACGCCGTCGTGCTGATGAAGCTCTCCCTCGAAGCTCTACTGGATCATGAGTTCGTGGGACGTCACCGAGCTGAACGTGTGCAGATCGCGAAGGTGCCGTACGTTCGGTACTAGAATCGGTCGATCGTGAAGACGTACGACTACATCAACTGTGTTGTCATAACGCTTCCGCTTTCGGTCTACGAGGGTACGTGGACAACACTCTCCCCTCTCGTTGCTATGCATCACCATGATCTTGCGTGTGCGTAGGAATTTTTTTGAAATTACTACGTTACCCAACAGTGGCGTCCGAGCTAGGTTTATGCGTAGATGTTATATGCACGAGTAGAACACAAGTGAGTTGTGGGAGATACTAGTCATACTGCTTACCAGCATGTCATACTTTGATTCGGCGTTATTGTTGGATGAAGCGGCCCAAACCGACATTACGCGTACGCTTACGCGAGACTGGTTCTACCGACGTGCTTCGCACACAGGAGGTTGGCGGGTGTCAGTTTCTCCAACTTTAGTTCAATCGAGTGTGGCTACGCCCGGTCCTTGTTGAAGGTTACAACAACACATACTTGACGAAATATTGTTGTGGTTTTGATGCGTATGTAAGAACGGTTCTTACTCAGCCCGTAGCAGCCACGTAAAACATGCAACAACAAAGTAGAGGACGTCTAACTTGTTTTTGCAGGGCATGTTGTGATGTGATATGGTCAAGACATGATGATAAATTTTATTGTATGAGAGATCATGTTTTGTAACGGAGTTATCGGCAACTGGCAAGAGCCATATGGTTGTCGCATTATTGTATGAAATGCAATCGCCATGTAATTGCTTTACTTTATCACTAAGCGGTAGCGATAGTCGTAGAAGCAATAGTTGGCGAGACGACAACGATGCTACGATGGAGATCAATGTGTCGCGCCGGTGACGATGGTGATCATCACGGTGCTTTGGAGATGGAGATCAAAGGGACAAGATGATGATGGCCATATCATATCACTTATATTGATTGCATGTGATGTTTATCTTTTATGCATCTTATTTTGCTTAGTTCGGTGGTAGCATTATAAGATGATCTCTCACTAAATTTCAAGGTAAAAGTGTTCTTCCTGAGTATGCACCATTGCGAAAGTTCGTCGTGCCGAGACACCACGTGATGATCGGGTGTGATAAGCTCTACGTTCACATACAACGGGTGCAAGCCAGTTTTGCACACGCAGAATACTCGGGTTAAACTTGACGAGCCTAGCATATGCAGATATGGCCTCAGAACACTGAGACCGAAAGGTCGAGCGTGAATCATATAGTAGATATGATCAACATAGTGATGTTCACCATTGAAAACTACTCCATCTCATGTGATGATTGGACATGGTTTAGTTGATATGGATCACGTGATCACTTAGATGATTAGAGGGATGTCTATCTAAGTGGGAGTTCTTAAGTAATATGATTAATTTAACTTTAAATTAATCATGAACTTAGTCTTGGTAGTATTAGCATATCTATGTTGTAGATCAATAGCTCGCGTTTAGCTCCCCTATTTTATTTTTGATATGTTCCTAGAGAAACTAAGTTGAAAGATGTTAGTAGCAATGATGCGGATTGGATCCGTGATCTGAGGATTATCCTCATTGCTGCACAGAAGAATTATGTCCTTGATGCACCGCTAGGTGACAGACCGATTGCAGGAGGAGATGCAAACGTTATGAATGTTTGGCAAGCTCGATATGATGACTACTTGATAGTTTAGTGCACCATGGTTTACGGCTTAGAATCGGGGCTTCAAAGACGTTTCTGAAACGCCACGGAGCATATGAGATGTTCCAAGAGTTGAAATTAGTATTTCAGACTCATGCCCATGTCGAAAGGTATGAGACTTTTGACAAGTACTTTGCCTACAAGATGGAGGAGAATAGCTCAGTTAGTGAGCATGTGCTCAGAATGACTGAGTACTACAATCACTTGAATCAAGTGGGAGTTAATCTTCCAAATAAGATAGTGATTGACAGAGTTTTCTAGTCACTATCACCAAGTTACTAGAACTTCGTGATGAACTATAATATGCAAGGGATAACGGAAATGATTCCCAAGCTCTTCGTGATGTTGAAATCGACGAAGGTAGAAATCAAGAAAAGCATCAAGTGCTGATGGTTGACAAGACCACTAGTTTCAAGAAGAGGGCAAAGGGAAGAAGGGGAACTTCAAAAAGGAACGGCAAGCAAGTTGCTGCTCCCGTGAAGAAGCCCAAAGCTACACCCAAGCCTGAAACTGAGTGCTTCTACTGCAAAGGAAATGGTCACTGGAAGTGGAACTGCCCTAGATACTTGGCGGATAAGAAGGATGGCAAAGTGAACAAAGGTATATTGGATATACATGTTATTGATGTGTACTTTACTAGCGTTTATAGCAACCCCTCGGCATTTGATACTGGTTCAGTTGCTAAGAGTAGTAACTCGAAACGGGAGTTGCAGAATGAACATAAACTAGTTAAGGGCGAGGTGACGATGTGTATTGGAAGTAGTTCCAAGATTGATATGATCATCATCGCACACTCCCTATACTTTCGGGATTTGTGTTCAACCTAAATAAGTGTTATGTGGTGTTTGCGTTGAGCAAGAATATGATTTGATCATGTTTATTGCAATACGGTTATTCATTTAAGTTAGAGAATAATTTTTGTTTTGTTTACATGAATAAAACCTTCTATGGTCATACACCCAATGAAAATGGTTTGTTGGATCTCGATCATAGTGATACACATATTCATAATATTGAAACCAAAAGATGCAAACTTCATAATAATAGTGCAACTTATTTGTGGCACTGCTGTTAAGGTCATATTGGTGTAAAGCGCATGAAGAAACTCCATGCTGATGGGATTTTTGAATCACTTGATTATGAATCACTTGATGCTTGCGAACCATGCCTTATGGGCAAGATGACTAAGAAACCGTTCTCCAGAACAATGGAGCGAGCAACTGACTTATTGGAAATAATACATACTGATGTATGCGATCCGATGAGTGTTGAGGCTCACGGCGGGTATCGTTATTTTCTGACCTTCACAGATGATTTGAGCAGATATGGGTATATCTACTTGATGAAACATAAGTCTGAAACATTTGAAAAGTTCATATAATTTCAGAGTGAAGTGGAAAATCATTGTAACAAGAAAATAAAGTTTCTACGATATGATCGTGGAGGAGAATATTTGAGTTATGAGTTTGGTCTTCATTTGAAACAATGCGGAATAGTTTCGCAACTCACGCCACCTGGAACACCACAGTGTAATGGTGTGTCCGAACATCGTAACCGTACTTTATTAAATATGGTGCAATCTATGATGTCTCTTATCGATTTACCACTATCGTTTTGGGGTTATGCATTAGAGACAGCTGCATTCATGTTAAAAAGGGCACCATCTAAATCCGTTGAGACGACACCATATGAACTGTGATTTGGCAAGAAACCAAAGTTGTCGTTTCTTAAAGTTTGGGGTTGTGATGCTTATGTGAAAAAGTTTCATCCTGATAAGCTCAAACCCAAATCGGAGAAATATGTCTTCATAGGATACCCAAAGGAGACAGTTGGGTACACCTTCTATCACAGATCCGAAGGCAAGACATTCGTTGCTAAGAATGGATCCTTTCTAGAGAAGGAGTTTCTCTCGAAAGAAGTGAGTGGGAGGAAAGTAGAACTTGATGAGGTAACTATACCTGCTCCCTTATTGGAAAGTAGTTCATCACATAAATCTGTTCCTGTGACTCCTACACCAATTAGTGAGGAAGCTAATGATGATGATCATGTAACTTCAGATCAAGTTACTACCAAACCTCGTAGGTCAACTAGAGTAAGATCCGCACCAGAGTGGTACGGTAATCCTGTTCTGGAGGTCATGTTACTTGACCATGACGAACCTACGAACTATGAGGAAGCGATGATGAGCCCAGATTCCGCGAAATGGCTTGAGGCCATGAAATCTGAGATGGGATCCATGTATGAGAACAAAGTGTGGACTTTGGTTGACTTGCCCGATGATTGGCAAGCCATAGAAAATAAATGGATCTTCAAGATGAAGACGGACGCTGATACTAGTGTTACTATCTACAAAGCTAGACTTGTCGAAAAAGGTTTTGACAAAGTTCAATGTGTTGACTACGATGAGATTTTCTCACTCGTAGCGATGTTTAAGTCTGTCCAAATCATGTTAGCAAATTGCCACATTTTATGAAATCTGGCAAATGGATGTCAAAACTACATTCCTTAATGGATTTCTTAAAGAAGAGTTGTATATGATGCAACCAGAAGATTTTTTCGATCCTAAAGGTGCTAACAAAATGTGCAAGCTCCAACGATCCATTTATGGACTGGTGCAAGCATCTCAGAGTTGGAATATACGCTTTGATGAGTTGAGCAAAGCATATAGTTTTATACAGACTTGCGGTGAAGCATGTATTTACAAGAAAGTGAGTGGGAGCACTATAGCCTTTCTGATAAGTATATGTGAGTGACATATTGTTGATCGGAAATGATATAGAATTTTCTGGAAAGCATAAAGGAGTGTTTGAAATAAGTTTTTCAAAGCAAGACCTCGATGAAGCTACTTACATATTGAGCATCAAGATTTATAGAGATAGATCAAGATGCTTGATAAGTTTTTTCAATGAGTACATACCTTGACAAATTTTCGAAGAAGTTCAAAATGGAACAGTCAAAGAAGGAGTTCTTGCCTATATTGCAAGGTGTGAAATTGAGTAAGACTCAAAGCCCAACCACGGTAGAAGATAGAAAGAGAATGAAAGTCATTCCTTATGCCTCGGCCATAGGTTCTATAAAGTATGCCATGCTGTGTACCAGATCTATTGTATACCCTACACTGAGTTTGGCAAGGGAGTACAATAGTGATCTAGGAGTAGATCACTGGACAGCGGTCAAAATTATCCTTAGTGGAATAAGGATATGTTTCTCGATTATGGAGGTGATAAAAGGTTCATCGTAAAGGGTTACGTCGATGCAAGCTTTGACACCGATCTGGATGACTCTAAGTCACAATCTAGATACATATTGAAGTGGGAGCAATTAGCTAAAGTAGCTCCGTGCAGAGCATTGTAGACATAGAAATTTGCGCAATATATACGGATATGAATTTGGCAGACCCGTTGACTAAACTTCTCTCACAAGCAAAACATGATCACACCTTAGTACTCTTTGGGTGTTAATCACATGGCGATGTGAACTAGATTACTGACTCTAGTAAACCCTTTGAGTGTTGGCCACATGGCGATGTGAACTTGAAGGAAATATGCCCTAGAGGCAATAATAAAGTTATTATTTATTTCCACATATCATGATAAATGTTTATTATTCATGCTAGAATTGTATTAACCAGAAACATAATACATGTGTGAATACATAGACAAACATAGTGTCACTAGTATGCCTCTACTTGACTAGCTTGTTGATCAAAGATGGTTGAGTTTCCTAGCCATAGACATGAGTCATCATTTGATTAATGGGATCACATCATTAGGAGAATGATGTGATTGACTTGACCCATTCCGTTAGCTTAGCACTTGATCGTTTAGTTTACTGCTATTGTTGTCTTCAAGACTTATACATGTTCCTATGACTATGAGATTATGCAACTCCCGATTACCGGAGGAACACTTTGTGTGCTACCAAACGTCATAACGTAACTGGGTGATTATAAAGGTAATCTACAGGTGTCTCCGATGGTACTTGTTGAGTTGGCATAGATCGAGACTAGGATTTGTCACTCCGATTGTTGGAGAGGTATCTCTGGGCCCTCTCGGTAATGCACATCACAATAAGCCTTGCAAGCAATGTAACTAATGAGTTAGTTACGGGATGATGCATTACGTAACGAGTAAAGAGACTTGCCGGTAACGAGATTGAACTAGGTATTGAGATACCGACGATCGAATCCCGGGCAAGTAATATACCGATGACAAAGGGAACAACGTATGTTGTTATGCGGTTTGACCGATAAAGATCTTCGTAGAATATGTAGGAGCCAATATGAGCATCTAGGTTCCGCTATTGGTTATTTACTGGAGACGTGTCTCGGTCATGTCTACATAGTTCTCGAACCCGTAGGGTCCGCACGCTTAAAGTTCGGTGACGACCGGTATTATGAGTTTTTGTGTTTTGATGTACTGAAAGTAGTTCGGAGTCCCGGATATGATCATGGACATGACAAGGAGTCTCGACATGGTCGAGACGTAAAGATCGATATATTGGACGACTATGTTCGAACACCGGAAGTGTTTCGGGAGGTTTCGGACATTTACTGGAGTACCGGGGGTTACTGGAACCCCCCCGGGGAGTATATTGGGCCTAGTGGGCCTTAGTGGAGAAGAGGAGGGGCGGCCAGGGGGCGGCGCCCCCCTTTCCTTCCCCTCTCTCTCCTCCTTCCCCCTTCTCCTACTCCTACTAGGAAAGGAGGGGTCCTACTCCCGGTGGGAGTAGGACTCCCCCCTTGCTCCTTTATATACGGGGGCAGGGGGCACCTCTAGACACACAAGTTCATCTGTTGATCTCTCCCAGCTGTGTGCGGTGCCCCCCTCCACCATAATCCACCTCGGTCATATCGTAGCGGTGCTTAGGCAAAGCCCTGCGTCGGTAGCAACATCATCACCGTTATCACGCCGTCGTCCTGACGGAACTCTCCCGTGAAGCTCTGCTGGATCGGAGTTCGCGGGACATCATCGAGCTGAACGTGTGCTGAACTCGGAGGTGCCATACATTCGGTACTTGGATCGGTCGGATCGTGAAGACGTACGTCTACATCAACCGCGTTGTGCTAACGCTTCCGCTTTCGGTCTACGAGGGTACGTGGACAACACTCTCCCCTCTCGTTGCTATGCATCACCATGATCTTGTGTGTGCGTAGGAATTTTTTTGAAATTACTACGTTCCCCAACAGTGGCATCCGAGCCAGGTTTATGCGGTGATGTTATATGCATGAGTAGAACACAAGTGAGTTGTGGGTGATACAAGTCATACTGCTTACCAGCATGTCATACTTTGGTTCGGCGGTATTGTTGGATGAAGCGGCCCGGACCGACATTACGCGTATGCTTACGCGAGACTGGTTCTACCGACGTGCTTTGCACACAGGTGGCTGGCAGGTGTCAGTTTCTCCAACTTTAGTTGATCCGAGTGTGACTACGCCCGGTCCTTGAGAAGGTTAGAACATCACTAACTTGACGAACTATCGTTGTGGTTTTGATGCGTAGGTAAGAACGGTTCTTGCTCAGCCCGTAGCAGCCACGTAAAACTTGCAACAACAAAGTAGAGGACGTCTAACTTGTTTTTGCAGGGCATGTTGTGATGTGATATGGTCAAGGCATGATGCTATATTTTATTGTATGAGATGATCATGTTTTGTAACCGAGTTATCGCAACTGGCAGGAGCCATATGGTTGTCGCTTTATTGTATGCAATGCAATCACCCTGTAATTGCTTTACTTTATCACTAAGCGGTAGCGATAGTCGTAGAAGCAATAGTTTGCGAGACGACAACGATGCTACGATGGAGATCAAGGTGTCGCGCCGGTGACGATGGTGATCATGACGGTGCTTCGGAGATGGAGATCACAAGCACAAGATGATGATGGCCATATCATATCACTTATATTGATTGCAAGTGATGTTTATCCTTTATGCATCTTATTTTGCTTTGATTGACGGTAGCATTATAAGATGATCTCTTACTAAATTTCAAGATAAAAGTGTTCTCCCTGAGTATGCACCATTGCGAAAGTTCGTCGTGCCGAGACACAAAGTGTTGATCGGGTGTGATAAGCTCTACGTTTAAATACAACGGGTGTAAGACAGTTTTGCACACGCAGAATACTCGGGTTAAACTTGACGAGCCTAGCATATGCAGATATGGCCTCAGAACACTGAGACCGAAAGGTTGAGCGTGAATCATATAGTAGATATGATCAACATAGTGATGTTCACCATTGAAAACTACTCCATCTCACGTGATGATCGGACATGGTTTAGTTGAGATGGATCACATGATCACTTAGATGATTCGAGGGATGTCTATCTAAGTGAGAGTTCTTAAGTAATATGATTTAATTGACTTTAATTTATCATGAACTTAGTACTTGATAGTATTTTGCTTGTCTATGTTGCTGTCGATAGATGGCCCATGCTGTTGCTCCGTTGAATTTTAATGCGTTCCTTGAGAAAGCAAAGTTGAAAGATGATGGTAGCAGTTACACGGACTGGGTCCGTAACTTGAGGATCATCCTCATTGCTGCACAGAAGAATTACGTCCTGGAAGCACCGCTAGGTGTACCACCTGCGCCGGCAACTGTAGACATTGTGAATGCCTGGCAGTCGCGTGTTGATGACTACTCGATAGTTCAGTGTGCCATGCTTTACGGCTTAGAACCGGGGCTTCAACAACGTTTTGAACGTCATGGAGCATATGAGATATTCCAGGAGTTGAAGCTAATATTTCAAGCAAATGCCCGGATTGAGAGATATGAAGTCTCCAATAAGTTCTATAGTTGCAAGATGGAGGAGAATAGTTCTGTCAGTGAACATATACACAGAATGTCTGGGTACTGCAATCACTTGATTCAACTGGGAGTTAATCTTCCGGATGATAGTGTCATTGACATAATTCTTCAATCACTGCCACCAAGCTACAAAAGCTTCATGATGAACTATAATATGCAAGGGATGGATAAGACGATTCCCGAGCTCTTCGCAATGCTAAAGGCTGCGGAGGTAGAAATCAAGAAGGAGCATCAAGTGTTGATGGTCAACAAGACCACCAGTTTCAAGAAAAAGGGCAAAGGGAAGAAGAAGGGGAACTTCAAGAAGAACAACAAACAAGTTGCTGCTCAAGAGAAGAAACCCAAGTCTGGACCTAAGCCTGAGACTGAGTGCTTCTACGGCAAGCAGACTGGTCACTGGAAGTGGAACTGCCCCAAGTATTTGGTGGATAAGAAGGATGGCAAGTTGAACAAAGGTATATGTGATATACATGTTATTGATGTGTACCTTACTAATGCTCGCAGTAGCACCTGGGTATTTGATACTGGTTCTGTTGCTAATATTTGAAACTCGAAACAGGGACCGGATTAAGCGAAGATTGGCTAAGGACGAGGTGACGATGCGCGTGGGAAATGGTTCCAAAGTCGATGTGATCGCAGTCGGCACGCTACCTCGACATCTACCTTCGGGATTAGTTTTAAACCTGAATAATTGTTATTTGGTGCCAGTGTTAAGCATGAACATTATATCTGGATCTTGTTTGATGCGAGACGGTTATTCATTTAAATCAGAGAATAATGGTTGTTCTATTTATATGGGTAATATCTTTTATGGTCATGCGCCCTTGAAGAGTGGTCTATTTTTATTAAATCTCGATAGTAGTGATACACATATTCATAATATTGAAGCCAAAAGATGCAGAGTTGATAATGATAGTGCAACTTATTTGTGGCACTGCCGTTTAGGTCATATTGGTGTAAAGCGCATGAAGAAACTCCATACTGATGGACTTTTGGAATCACTTGATTATGAATCACTTCGTACTTGCGAATCATGCCTCATGGGCAAGATGACTAAAACGCCGTTCTCCGGAACAATGGAGCAAGCAACAGATTTATTGGACATCATACATACTGATGTATGTGGTCCAGTGAATATTGAGGCTCGCGGTGGGTATCGTTATTTTCTCACCTCACAGATGATTTGAGCAGATATGGGTATATCTTCTAAATCAAACATAAGTCTGAAACATTTGAAAAGTTCAAAGAATTTCAGAGTGAAGTGGAAAATCATCGTAACAAGAAAATAAAGTTTCTACGATCTGATCATGGAGGAGAATATTTGAGTTACGAGTTTGGTCTTCATTTGAAACAATGTGGAATAGTTTCGCAACTCACGCCACCTGGAACACCACAGCGTAATGGTGTGTCCGAACGTCGTAATCGTACTTTACTATATATGGTGCGGTCTATGATGTCTCTTACTGATTTACCGCTATCATTTTGGGGTTATGCTCTAGAGACGGCTGCATTCACGTTAAATAGGGCACCATCTAAATCCGTTGAGACGATGCCTTATGAACTGTGGTTTGGCAAGAAACCAAAGTTGTCGTTTCTTAAAGTTTGGGGCTGCGATGCTTACGTGAAAAAGCTTCAACCTGATAAGCTCGAACCCAAATCGGAGAAGTGTGTCTTCATAGGATACCCAAAGGAGACTGTTGGGTACACCTTCTATCACAGATCCGAAGGCAAAACATTCGTTGCTAAGAATGGATCCTTTCTAGAGAAGAAGTTTCTCTCAAAAGAAGTGAGTGGGAGGAAAGTAGAACTTGATGAGGTAACTGTACCTGCTCCCTTATTGGAAATTAGTTCATCACAGAAACCGGTTCCTGTGACACCTACACCAATCAGTGAGGAAGCTAATGATATTGATCATGAAACTTCAGATAAAGTTACTACCGAACCTCGTAGGTCAACCAGAGTTAGATCCGCACCAGAGTGGTACGGTAATCCTGTTCTGGAGGTCATGTTACTTGACCAAGGCGAACCTACGAACTATGAAGAAGCGATGGTGAGCCCAGATTCCGCAAAATGGCTTGAAGCCATGAAATCTGAGACGGGATCCATGTATGAGAACAAAGTGTGGACTTTGGTTGACTTGCCCGATGATCGGCAAGCCATAGAGAATAAATGGATCTTTAGGAAGAAGAATGACGCTGACGGTAATGTTACTGTCTACAAAGCTCGACTTGTTGTGAAAGGTTTTCGACAAGTTCAAGGAGTTGACTACGATGAGACTTTCTCACCCGTAGCGATGCTTAAGTCTGTCCGAATCATGTTAGCAATTGCCGCATTTTATGATTATGAAATTTGGCAAATGGATGTCAAAACTGCATTCCTGAATGGATTTCTGGAAGAAGAGTTGTATATGATGCAACCGGAAGGTTTTGTCGATCCAAAGGGAGCTAACAAAGTGTGCAAGCTCCAGCGATCCATTTATGGACTGGTGCAAGCCTCTTGGAGCTGGAATAAATGTTTTGATAGTGTGATCAAAGCATATGGATTTATACAGACTTTTGGAGAAGCCTGTATTTATAAGAAAGCGAGTGGGAGCTCTATAGCATTTCAAATATTATATGTGGATGACATATTGTTAATTGGAAATGATATAGAATTTCTGGATAGCATAAAAGGATACTTGAATAAGAGTTTTTCAATGAAAGACCTCGGTGAAGCTGCTTACATATTGGGCATCAAGATCTATAGAGATAGATCAAAACGCTTAATTGGACTTTCACAAAGCACATACCTTGACAAAGTTTTGAAAAAGTTGAAAATGGATCAAGCAAAGAAAGGATTCTTGCTTGTGTTACAAGGTGTGAAGTTGAGTCAGACTCAATGCCCGACCACTTCAGAAGGTAGAGAGAAAATGAAAGATGTTAACTATGCTTCAGCCATAGGCTCTATCATGTATGCAATGCTGTGTACCAGACCTGATGTGTGCCTTTGTAGCGACCCGACCCGAATGGATCAAGTCTCTGTGCTTAAGTGTCATCCCTGGATCGGTATGCTAACACACACAGTACTCGAGGATTTATAACAGAGGTAAATCACATGTATAAAGTAACGTAAATACCATTACCTCAATCCAAAAATAGCGGAAGTAACCAGGTTGTGGATTCCCATCAACACCAACGGCAAAGTTGAGTGTAGAAATCGTAACCCTAACGAATCACTTACTCGTCGTAGATATCCTGCAACATGAAACGTTGCAGCCCGAAAACGGGTCAGCACATGGAATATGCTGGCAAATTCACACCATAGAGAAATGATGAACAAAGGCTATCACTACATGCATATATGGCTGGTGGAAAAGCTCTATGGTTATAATGTTTTTGCGAAAAGCCAATTTTCCCTACTTCAAAGGAATAAATTTTATTTAACTATCATGGTGGTTGTGAAACATTGAGATGGTTGACAGCATCTCAATCCCAATTAAGAACGTGATTAAACCCAAATCAAATTTAAATTAAGTAACATGATGAGATCAACGGGATAATCCAAGAACTAGATACTCAAGATGTCCATAACCGGGGACACGGCTAATCATGATTAGTTTGTACACTCTGCAGAGGTTTGCGCACTTTTCCCTACATCTGCTAGCCCACCTCTTCAAGAGATCATGTAACCTACTCAACTATGCTAGAGCCCATAATAGCTTGTGGCTGCACACGGAAGTTTCTAGCATGAATAATCTTATGATCCCTTTGAGCCTGGGTGGCGGTCCTTATACACACAGACAACACTGGATTCTCCAGGTGCCTCAATCCACCCAGATGTGAGTTTTAGTTGCCACCTTAGGTAAACCATTATTAACAATCTCACATCTGTCATGAATATCTCTCAAACCCAATCCACGTCTACGAGCATAGCATGGCAATATAATAGCAACGTAGAAGTAACTCCCAAGGGTTTGATAAGAAAACAGGTAATAGGTACTACCTCAACTACTTCCCAATACCCACAATTTAAATTGATCCTAACCATGCAATGTTTGAGGAATAGATCTAATGCAATAAAACTGGGTATGGAAAGTATGATCAAAGTGTGAACTTGCCTGCAATGATGATGAGGATGATTCGCACTCAAAACTCTTGATAGATCTACTCGTCACACTCCGGTCAATCTATCGCAAGCAAGCAATAGTAACCACACATAAGCAATCACTCAAAAGATCAGAAAGAACGAAGAAGACGATTCGGGAAACATCAAAACCAAGCAAATAACTCTTGCAACATAACACAATTTCTAACAGTACCAAAATTATATGAATTTGGCCTTATCAGAAAGTTTAGGTCAAGAGCTTCGCTTTGCAAAAAGAATCAACTCAAACGGAGTTACGGAACTTAAGTTATGAGCAAAAGAAGTTTGAATACAAATCTGTTTGAATTCAAATTTTAAAACTTTCAAAAACATGTTTAAGTTGTTTTACTGGATAGAGGAGATCATAACGAAGAAGTGGGCGTTGGTTTCGTTGGATTTGGACAAATGAGTAAAAAGTTATAGATGTTTGAAAACCAGGGGCTAATTTGTAAAATAAATCATCACAGATAGGTCCCTGGCCGGAATTAAAAGAAAATAAAAGAAAAATCCTATCGAACGAACGTTCGCTACAGAGCCCTACGGAACGAAATCGTTCGCTACCGAATACTAACAGATGAACGTCCACTAATTAACCTATCTAAAATATAAAACCGGCTTTTAAAAGAAAAACCGCAGAAAAGCAAAAAAAACAATAAACCGGACCGGGGGGGTTATACCGGGTCGGCGGTTCGGCTGAGAAAAACCGGCAGCGGCTCCGGCGAGGCGGCGGACTCTGGCGAGGCGGGGCAGTGGCGACGGCGAGCTCCGGCGCGGCGGCTCGGCTTCGCGACGAGGGGCGAGGGCGGCGAGGTGGCTTCGGCGCGGCGGCTCGGGCGCGGGGCAAGGCGCGGGCGGCGGCGCAGGGGAGCGGTGGTGGTGCAGCGGCGAGGCGGCGGCGAGATCTACGGCGGCGGCGCGAGATGCGAGGGCGGCGGCGGCTCAAGGCATCGCGGGGCTCGAGGGCCTCGGCTATTTAAGGGGCCAGGGGGCAAGGTGGCGTGCGGGAGGGGCCGGGGCGCGAGGAGACCGGGGCGGACACGGCGTCGCCGGCGAGCCGTGCGGGCGGCGGACTCCGCTCGGGGTCGGGGACGAACTGCGCTGGGCCTGGCTGGGGAGCTGGGCCGGCCTAGTTCGGCGGGAGTTTTTTTTTTAAACATTTCTCAGACAAAGAAAAATAATAAAACGAAATAAATAAAAATATTATATAGGCATATAATATATCAAAATTTTCAGAAAAAGATTTCCTACAACGTGGACATTTTTGTAAAGTCAAATAAAATCCACACCAATTATAATAAATCAAACATGCTACCGCCTTAATAAAATCCAATAAAAATCATTTTAAAAATACCAAAATGATTTCAAATTTAATTTCCTCCAATTTTCTGATGTAGGGAATCATGTTACCCTATTTTCTGTATATTTTATTTTTGGAGAAAAATAATTTAAATAAAACTCAAATAACTCCAATATTGAAAAATAATTGCAATGGGACTTTGAATAAATCCTTTGAAACTCCCAACTCATATTTCATTTGTTTTGAAGAAGTCATTTTATCTTCTCTCGTGAAAAACATTGAGTTGCATAAAGTTTCAGAATTGGAAAATATTTTCAAATGATATTCAAATATTTTCAACACCCCCTTTCATTTAAATAAATGGAAGAAGTCATGTCATCTTCTCTCCAGGGTTTTGTGATGAAAAGAATTTGAATTCATGGAGACCATAAAAGCAAAATGAAAGTTTGGGAAAGTCCTTTTATTCCCTCTCATTTAACTTCCAAAAGATTTCGAATTCCACTCACTTTCAGTCAATGAATCAAACAATCAGCCCAATCTATCTGTTTATTATAACATTCCAAAATTTGGATCAATTTAAATTGTGGGTATTGGGAAGTAGTTGAGGTAGTACCTATTACCTGTTTTCTTATCAAACCCTTGGGAGTTACTTCTACGTTGCTATTATATTGCCATGCTATGCTCGTAGACGTGGATTGGGTTTGAGAGATATTCATGACAGATGTGAGATTGTTAATAATGGTTTACCTAAGGTGGCAACTAAAACTCACATCTGGGTGGATTGAGGCACCTGGAGAATCCAGTGTTGTCTGTGTGTATAAGGACCGCCACCCAGGCTCAAAGGGATCATAAGATTATTCATGCTAGAAACTTCCGTGTGCAGCCACAAGCTATTATGGGCTCTAGCATAGTTGAGTAGGTTACATGATCTCTTGAAGAGGTGGGCTAGCAGATGTAGGGAAAAGTGCGCAACCTCTGCAGAGTGTACAAACTAATCATGATTAGCCGTGTCCCCGGTTATGGACATCTTGAGTATCTAGTTCTTGGATTATCCCGTTGATCTCATCATGTTACTTAATTTAAATTTGATTTGGGTTTAATCATGTTCTTAATTGGGATTGAGATGCTGTCAACCATCTCAATGTTTCACAACCACCATGATAGTTAAATAAAATTTATTCCTTTGAAGTAGGGAAAAATTGGCTTTTCGCAAAAACATTATAACCATAGAGCTTTTCCACCAGCCATATATGCATGTAGTGATAGCCTTTGTTCATCATTTCTCTATGGTGTGAATTTGCCAGCATATTCCATGTGCTGACCCGTTTTTGGGCTGCAACGTTTCATGTTGCAGGATATCTTACGACGAGTAAGTGATTCGTTAGGGTTACGATTTCTACACTCAACTTTGCCGTTGGTGTTGATGGGAATCCACAACCTGGTTACTTCCGCTATTTTTGGATTGAGGTAATGGTATTTACGTTACTTTATACATGTGATTTACCTCTGTTATAAATCCTCGAGTACTGTGTGTGTCAGCATACCGATCCAGGGATGACACTTAAGCACAGAGACTTGATCCATTCGGGTCGGGTCGCTACAAGATGGTATCAGAGCACATGTTGACTGTAGGACGTGACCCTAGAAACTGGCAAGCCCATAGGAAGGATTTTCTCAAAAACTTTCCTTTTCAAAAAGATCTTTTACCTCTCTTCTTTTCCGAGTCTTATTCAAATATTCCCTTTTAGTGAGACCATACTCTTTTTCCTTTTGGACCACTCGAAGATTCGACGGATGAGACCACTTCAAGAAGTACAAGATATCGGACAACTAAGACCATTTTGGAATGAAGAGGATTTTACCGTGCATTATGATAATGGAAACTACAACGGTTGAAGACTCCGAAGACTGGGAGAATTTGAAGGCTCTGAAGAATTGCCAGATGTGTATGACCTAGGAAGGTTACCCTTATGGAACTGGACGGACTATGGAAGCTGTCAATACCCGAGATCAAGGTGTATCGGAGAAAGACCGAAACATGGAGAGTTAGAAACTCAAAGTTCTGTCAAAGAAAAACCCTAAGGCAGGAGATATCAACTATGGAGAGATAGCTCATGGAAATGACAAGAGCAGAAACACGGCTATCCATGATGTTATCGTCCGCTTATGCTATTGTCACCGTGCGGACTTAAGCATGCAGATGCATGGAAGGATTGGATGGTAGAAAACTAATGGAGCACCTATTAGCAAGACGAAGTTTTAACCTTAGCCGGTGTATCACCAGGATCTGGAGCATTACATCAGGAAGTTTAAAGATGAACCTTCAGGAAGCAGTATTCGACAAGTAAGCGTTTCGTGAAGAACTCAGAACCCAGAAGTTGAAAGTAGCCAAGCTGGGAAAGCAAAACCACGAGATAACGGAGACTCGTCAGGAACTGAAGGACAGTAGGATCATGGTTCATGTCAAGGATGTTGAAACCCAGAAGTTTGGAATGCCACTCCAGAAATATTAAAGGACGTCACGAGGGACTTCGCGTCAACAGAGATGATTTGGCAAAAGAACTTGAGAAGGACAAGCATGATTGCAAGAAGCCATCGGAGACATGAACAAGACTTGAAGAGTTTGGCGACGTTGAAGACTTATTGACCTTTAGAAGACCCAACCCCTGTTATATGCCTACATTAGATGCGACGTTTGTGAGCTCTCATTTGTTTGAGGTTTTTCCGACAGCCACAATAAAAAAATCTGTCTTTTCAAAAATTTGTTTGTATTGTGTGCATCCCTCTCGACCTCTCTTATCTCACCCCAAACCCATGGACCCAATAGAGGATGAATGGAGATGAGCTTGTATTTTCTGGACCCATGAGTCAATTGGAGACGGACCGATGGATTCAGAACATGGAGGATCACATGAAGAATAACCCTATAGTCGGAAAGGATATGACCCGGCATGCTCTTCAATGTTTTGAAAGAGGTGCTGCTACTTGGTGGAGGATGTACCAAACCATCAATGCATGGCAAGGAGTAACCACTTGGAAAGAATTTAAGTGGACTCTACAAAGATCTCGTCTTGTGTCCCAGAAATTGAAGCCTTATGGAAAGGATATGAAGAAACCTTGTGCATACAAGCCTTGTGGATAAATAGGACACAACCATAAGGAACACAAGGATGAATGCCCTAATTGTGAAGGAAGTCACCCAGCTGAAGAATAGCCAACTAGGCAGATCACTTGTTTCTTGTGTGAAGGGACTACCCACTACTCTGCTAAGTGTCACATCTACCCCGTGGTACAAAGGACAGTCCAGCAGAAGAAAGAAGCAATGAAAAGAGCCCTCATGGAAATTTTAGAGGAATCTGTGATGAAGGAAGAGGTGGAGGACACACCCAAAGAAGAACCAATTAAACCCTGCACCAAGTCATGCTATTCATGTGGAGAAGAAGGACACATCTCCCAAAATTGTCTGAATGGGGATTTAGTAGAATTCCCGACAAAGGAAGTAGAGTATGACCCACAGGAAATAGAAGCCCTGATTGGAACGGAAAAGTCCAGGAAGAAAAGTAGATTGGATCCCAGGAACAACCCAATTTCTACAAAGAGAGACCTGAGTCATATCACATGTTTCAGGTGCAAAAATTCCGGACACTACCACAATGATTGCCCAAAAGGGAAGATGAGGACCCCAGGAGGCTATATAATCACAAAGAAACCCCGAGATATGTCAGAAGTAATATGTTTCCGTTGTGATGAAGCGGGGCACTTTGCCAGAGAATGCCCCAAGGAGACGGAGACTTGTGACAAATAGTTGAGTGCAACGAGAAATATAATAGTAGTAGTGTGGACATTTCTTTTATTAGTGAGGTGTCGGATTGAGGCATGTAATGGAATGCAGGAGATTGTAATAATTTGAGAATCAATAAAGTTAGCATCATTGGTATTGATTTGGATTCTATGAGTTGTTACTCTATGAAGAAAGATTTTGACCATTTTCGAGGATATGAGAAATATGGTCTATGGAAGATTGTGCATTTTAAAGGTGGTAGTACCCCGTGAGGAAACTTGACCCTTGGAAAAGGTAATGATATTCCACGAAGTGGATTTTGAACAAAATAAGTATGAGTTTTATCTCGACATGTTGGATACCCCAAGAATATGAGGGTATGGAGTATTATTGGATGTAAAGGAGGTAGTCTATGAAATTTGAGACAGAGCATGTCTTCGTGTGCCCCCTCTGCGAGGAGTTAAACTATTTGGAGTTAAGGGAAAGTTAGCCCCGAGATTTGAAGGACCATACCGAGTTTTGGAACGTCTGGGAGAAGTGGCCAACAAGTTGGAGTCACCCGAAGGACTGTCATGAGTTCATGATGTGTTTCACGGAAGAAGTGACATGCAAAGATGGCCAATATTCCCCAGTAAGGACGCTTGATCCTAGAAAGTATAATGATGTTCCAGGAAGTGGAGTATGGACTTCATAAGTATAAGTGTTTTTTTTTTCTCGGTATGTGGGATATCCCACGAGGATGAAGAGTATTATTGGATATAAAGGAGGCATGATGTTGGAAATATGGATCAATGGAAATTTGATGATGAGTCTGAGTAATCATGTCCTAGTTTGGTGCCAATAGAAGGAAGGAAGACAGTACAACTGGATGGATTTAAGAATACCAGGAAGTTGGATGTTTGATTAAGGATCAGTTGCCTGATGATGAGTTCAAGGTTTACAAGTGATGATATGGGCCATAACCCATAGGCCCCAGGACCTGCCAAGAAGCAAGCGCATTCTTGCTGAAGGAAAGACCCCGGAAGAAGTTACGATTTTATCGACAGACGATCTTATAGGAGTTACGCAAAACCTGAGAGTTGTGAAGGAACGATAGATGTTTGTTTGGCTTGCAGAATCCATGGATTTATCCGAACTTGGTTCGTCGACAAGAGAAATTCTGCAATGCTTGTGAGGATGACCGAGTGTTAGAATGCGAGATTCGCTAAACCATGTACAAGGTAATGATTTGGGTGCGGGATGGATTGATCACCATACCGACTTACTCTTATTGTTCGCCTTGCTATACGGGATGGTAAATCTGAGTGACTTGCCTATAGTAGAGTGACGACGATTTAAACCTTGTTTAAACCTTAGAATGGTGTAAGTATTTTTTTCCCTTGTACAAGGTAGCTCTTGCCAATCGTAGGTTATACGGTGAGGATCAACCAGACCCATTTCCTGCAGGAGAAACCATAAATTGTTGACCACCAGGAGATGTCGATAGTTGTTTAGTTTTGGCGCCAGACCCGTCAGCTACGAAGACCGAGTCATGGAAGAACCTTACCGAGATGAAAGACAGAAGAATTGAGGAAAAAGGTTATGCCGCTACCCAAAGAGCCAGAGAAGGAATTTTTCCGAGAATCTGAGAAGACTGACACTGTCAACAACAAGGATGGAGTATACGAGTTTTGACGGAACCGTAACAATGACTCTAAGGGTGGTAGCACCCCAGACCTCGGTGATGATCGATGGATTTTGAGAAGACCCCCAAACCCTAACCTATTTCTTGCTAGCCTCTCCGAATCTCGAGGACGAGATTCATTTTAAGGGTGGTAGGTTTGTAACATCCCAAAATTCTAAATTTTGGAATGTTATAATAAACAGATAGATTGGGCTGATTGTTTGATTGATTGACTGAAAGTGAGTGGAATTCGAAATCTTTTGAAAGTTAAATGAGAGGGAATAAAAGGACTTTCCCAAACTTTCATTTTTCTTTTATGGTCTCCATGAATTCAAATTCTTTTCATCACAAAACCCTGGAGAGAAGATGACATGACTTCTTCCATTTATTTAAATGAAAGGGGGTGTTGAAAATATTTGAATATCATTTGAAAATATTTTCCAATTCTGAAACTTTATGCAACTCAATGATTTTCACGAGAGAAGATAAAATGACTTCTTCAAAACAAATGAAATATGAGTTGGGAGTTTCAAAGGATTTATTCAAAGTCCCATTGCAATTATTTTTCAATATTGGAGTTATTTGAGTTTTATTCAAATTATTTTTCTCCAAAAATAAAATATACAGAAAATAGGGTAACATGATTCCCTACATCAGAAAATTGGAGAAAATTAAATTTGAAATCATTTTGGTATTTTTAAAATGATTTTTATTGGATTTTATTAAGGCAGTAGCATGTTTGATTTATTATAATTGGTGTGGATTTTATTTGACTTTACAAAAATGTCCACGTTGTAGGAAATCTTTTTCTGAAAATTTTGATATATTATATGCCTATATAATATTATATTTCGTTTTATTATTTTTCTTTGTCTGAGAAATGTTTAAAAAAAAAACTCCCGCCGAACTGGGCCGGCCCCGCTCCCCAGCCAGGCCCAGCGCAGTTCGTCCCCGAACCCGAGCGGAGTCCGCCGCCCGCACGGCTCGCCGGCGGCGCCGTGTCCGCCCCGGTCTCCTCGCGCCCCGGCCCCTCCCGCACGCCACCTTGCCCCCCTGGCCCCTTAAATAGTCGGGGCCCCTCGAGCCCCGCGACGCCTTGAGCCGCCGCCGCCCTCGCATCTCGCGCCGCCGCCGCAGATCTCGCCGCCGCCTCGCCGCTGCACCACCACCGCTCGCCTGCGCCGCCGCCCGCGCCTTGCCCCGCGCCCGAGCCGCCGCGCCCGAGCCACCTCGCCGCCCTCGCCCCTCGTCGCGCAGCCGAGCCGCCGCGCCGGAGCTCGCCGTCGCCACTGCCCCGCCTCGCCGGAGTCCGCCGCCTCGCCGGAGCCGCTGCCGGTTTTTCTCAGCCGAACCGCCGACCCGGTATAACCCCCCCCCCGGTCCGGTTTATTTTTTTTTTGGTTTTCTGCGGTTTTTCTTTTAAAAGCCGGTTTTATATTTTAGATAGGTTAATTAGTGGACGTTCATCTGTTAGTATTCGGTAGCGAACGATTTCGTTCCGTAGGGCTCTGTAGCGAACGTTCGTTCGATAGGATTTTTCTTTTATTTTCTTTTAATTCCGGCCAGGGACCTATCTGTGATGATTTATTTTACAAATTAGCCCCTGGTTTTCAAACATCTATAACTTTTTACTCGTTTGTCCAAATCCAACGAAACCAACGCCCACTTCTTCGTTATGATCTCCTCTATCCAGTAAAACAACTTAAACATGTTTTTGAAAGTTTTAAAATTTGAATTCAAACAGATTTGTATTCAAACTTCTTTTGCTCATAACTTAAGTTCCGTAACTCCGTTTGAGTTGATTCTTTTTGCAAAGCGAAGCTCTTGACCTAAACTTTCTGATAAGGCCAAATTCATATAATTTTGGTACTGTTAGAAATTGTGTTATGTTGCAAGAGTTATTTGCTTGGTTTTGATGTTTCCCGAATCGTCTTCTTCGTTCTTTCTGATCTTTTGAGTGATTGCTTATGTGTGGTTACTATTGCTTGCTTGCGATAAATTGACCGGAGTGTGACGAGTAGATCTATCAAGAGTTTTGAGTGCGAATCATCCTCATCATCATTGCAGGCAAGTTCACACTTTGATCATACTTTCCATACCCAGTTTTATTGCATTAGATCTATTCCTCAAACATTGCATGGTTAGGATCAATTTAAATTGTGGGTATTGGGAAGTAGTTGAGGTAGTACCTATTACCTGTTTTCTTATCAAACCCTTGGGAGTTACTTCTACGTTGCTATTATATTGCCATGCTATGCTCGTAGACGTGGATTGGGTTTGAGAGATATTCATGATAGATGTGAGATTGTTAATAATGGTTTACCTAAGGTGGCAACTAAAACTCACATCTGGGTGGATTGAGGCACCTGGAGAATCCAGTGTTGTCTGTGTGTATAAGGACCGCCACCCAGGCTCAAAGGGATCATAAGATTATTCATGCTAGAAACTTCCGTGTGCAGCCACAAGCTATTATGGGCTCTAGCATAGTTGAGTAGGTTACATGATCTCTTGAAGAGGTGGGCTAGCAGATGTAGGGAAAAGTGCGCAAACCTCTGCAGAGTGTACAAACTAATCATGATTAGCCGTGTCCCCGGTTATGGACATCTTGAGTATCTAGTTCTTGGATTATCCCGTTGATCTCATCATGTTACTTAATTTAAATTTGATTTGGGTTCAATCACGTTCTTAATTGGGATTGAGATGCTGTCAACCATCTCAATGTTTCACAACCACCATGATAGTTAAATAAAATTTATTCCTTTGAAGTAGGGAAAAATTGGCTTTTCGCAAAAACATTATAACCATAGAGCTTTTCCACCAGCCATATATGCATGTAGTGATAGCCTTTGTTCATCATTTCTCTATGGTGTGAATTTGCCAGCATATTCCATGTGCTGACCCATTTTCGGGCTGCAACGTTTCATGTTGCAGGATATCTTACGACGAGTAAGTGATTCGTTAGGCTTACGATTTCTACACTCAACTTTGCCGTTGGTGTTGATGGGAATCCACAACGTGGTTACTTCCGCTATTTTTGGATTGAGCTAATGGTATTTACGTTACTTTATACATGTGATTTACCTCTGTTATAAATCCTCGAGTACTGTGTGTGTCAGCATACCGATCCAGGGATGACACTTAAGCACAGAGACTTGATCCATTCGGGTCGGGTCGCTACAGCCTTGCTAGTAGTTTAGCAGGGAGGTACCAAAGTAATCCACGAGTGGATCACTGGACAGCGGTCAAGAATATCCTGAAATACCTGAAAAAGACTAAGGATATGTTTCTCGTTTATGGAGGTGACAAAGAGCTCGTCGTAAATGGTTACGTCGATGCAAGCTTTGACACTGATCCGGACGATTCTGAATCGCAAACCGGATACGTGTTTACATTGAACGATGGAGCTGTCAGGTGGTGCATTTGTAAACAAAGCGTCGTGGTGGGATCTACGTGTAAAGCGGAGTACATAGCTGCTTCAGAAGCAGCAAATGAAGGAGTCTAGATGAAGGAGTTCATATCCGATCTAGGTGTCATACCTAGTGCATCGGGACCAATGAAAATCTTTTGTGACAATACTGGTGCAATTGCTTTGGCAAAGGAATCCAGATTTCTCAAGAGAACCAAGCACATCAAGAGACGCTTCAATTCCATCCGGGATCAAGTCCAGGTGGGAGACATAGAGATTTGCAAGATACATACGGATCTGAATGTTGCGGACCCGTTGACTAAACCTCTTCCATGAGCAGCACCAAAACTCCATGGGTGTTAGAATCATTACTGTGTAATCTAGATTATTGACTCTAGTGCAAGTGGGAGACTGAAGGAAATATGCCCTAGAGGCAATAATAAAGTTATTATTTATTTCCTCATATCATGATAAATGTTTATTATTCATGCTAGAATTGTATTAACCGAAAACATAATACATGTGTGAATACATAGACAAACATAGTGTCACTAGTATGCCTCTACTTGACTAGCTCGTTGATCAAAGATGGTTGAGTTTCCTAGCCATAGACATGAGTTGTCATTTGATTAACGGGATCACATCATTAGGAGAATGATGTGATTGACTTGACCCATTCCGTTAGCTTAGCACTTGATCGTTTAGTTTACTGCTATTGCTTTCTTCATGACTTATACATGTTCCTATGACTATGAGATTATGCAACTCCCGATTACCGGAGGAACACTTTGTGTGCTACCAAACATCACAACGTAACTGGGTGATTATAAAGGTACTCTACAGGTGTCTCCGATGGTACTTGTTGAGTTGGCATAGATCGAGACTAGGATTTGTCACTCCGATTGTCGGTAATGCACATCACAATAAGCCTTGCAAGCAATGTAACTAATGAGTTAGTTACGGGATGATGCATTACATAATGAGTAAAGAGACTTGCCGGTAACGAGATTGAACTAGGTATTGAGATACCGACGATCGAATCTTGGGCAAGTAACATACCGATGACAAAGAACAACGTATGTTGTTATGCGGTTTGACCGATAAAGATCTTCGTAGAATATGTAGGAGCCAATAAAAGCATCCAGGTTCCACTATTGGTTATTGACCGGAGACGTGTCTCGGTCATGTCTACATAGTTCTCGAACCCGTAGGGTCCGCACGCTTAAAGTTCGGTGACGATCGGTATTATGAGTTTTTGTGTTTTGATGTACCGAAGGTAGTTCGGAGTCCCGGATATGATCACGAACATGACGAGGAGTCTCGAAATGGTCGAGACGTAAAGATCGATATATTGGACGACTATGTTCGAACACCGGAAGTGTTTCGGGAGGTTTCGAACATTTACCGGAGTACCGGGGGTTACCGGAACCCCCCGGGGAGTATATTGGGCCTAATGGGCCTTAGTGGAGAAGAGGAGGGGCGGCCAGGGCAGGCCGCGCGCCCCCTCCCTCTCTAGTCTGAATTGGACAAGGAGGGGGCGGCGCCCCCCTTTCCTTCCCCTCTCTCTCCTCCTTCCCCCTTCACCTACTCCTACTAGGAAAGGAGGAGTCCTACTCCCGGTGGGAGTAGGACTCCCCCCTTGGCGCGCCCTCCTTGGCCGGCCGCCTCTCCCCCCTTGCTCCTTTATATACGGGGGCAGGGGGCACCTCTAGACACAAAACTTGATCTGTTGATCTCTCCCAGCCGTTGTGTGGTGCCCCCCTCCACCATAATCCACCTCGGTCATATCGTAGCGGTGCTTAGGCAAAGCCCTGCGTCGGTAGCAACATCATCACCGTCATCACGCCGTCGTGCTGACGGAACTCTCCCGTGAAGCTGTGCTGGATCGGAGTTCGCGGGACGTCATCGAGCTGAACGTGTGCTGAACTCGGAGGTGCCGTACGTTCGGTACTTGGATCGGTTGGATCGTGAAGACGTACGACAACATCAACCGCGTTGTGCTAACGCTTCCGCTTTCGGTCTACGAGGGTACGTGTAAAACACTCTCCACTCTCGTTGCTATGCATCACCATGATCTTGCGTGTGCGTAGGAATTTTTTTGAAATTACTACGTTCCCCAACAGAACTATGGATATTAATCACATGGTGATGTGAACTATTGGTGTTAAATCACATGGCGATGTGAACTAGATTATTGACTCTAGTGCAAGTGGGAGACTGAAGGAAATATGCCCTAGAGGCAATAATAAAGTTGTTATCTATATTTCCTTATATCATGATAAATGTTTATTATTCATGCTAGAATTGTATTAACCGGAAACTTAGTACATGTGTGAATACATAGACAAACAAAGTGTCACTAGTATGCCTCTACTTGACTAGCTCGTTGAATCAAAGATGGTTAAGTTTCCTAGCCATAGACATTAGTTCTCATTTGATTAACGTGATCACATCATTACAGAATGATGTGATTGACTTGACCCATTCCGTTAGCTTAGCACTTGATCGTTTAGTATGTTGCTATTGCTTTCTTCATGACTTATACATGTTCCTATGACTGTGAGATTATGCAACTCCCGAATACCGGAGGAACACCCTGTGTGCTATCAAATGTCGCAACATAACTGGGTGATTATAAAGATGCTCTACAGGTGTCCCCAAAGGTGTTTGTTGGGTTGGCATAGATCGAGATTAGGATTTGTCACTCCGAGTATCGGAGAGGTATCTCTGGGCCCTCTCGGTAATGCACGTCACTATAAGCCTTGCAAGCAATGTAACAAATGAGTTAGTTGCGGGATGATGCATTACGGAACGAGTAAAGAGACTTTCCGGTAACGAGATTGAACTAGGTATTGAGATACCGACGATCGAATCTCGGGCAAGTACATACCGTTGACAAAGGGAACAACGTATGTTGTTATGCGGTTTGACCGATAAAGATCTTCGTAGAATATGTAGGAGCCAATATGAACATCCAGGTTCCGATGTTGGTTATTGACAGGAGATGAGTCTCGATCATGTCTACATAGTTCTCGAACCCGTAGAGTCCGCACGCTTAACGTTCGGTGACGATCGGTATTATGAGTTTATGTGTGTTGATGTACCGAAGGTTGTTCGGAGTCCCGGATGAGATCAGGGACATGACGAGGAGTCTCCAAATGTTAGACACGTAAAGATCGATATATTGGAAGGCTATATTCAGACATCGGAAATGTTCTGAGTGGTTCGGATATTTATCGGAGTACCGGAGAGTTAGGGAATTCGTCGGGGAGTATATGGGCCTTATTGGGCTTTAGGGGAGAGAGAGAGGGGCTGCCTAGGGCAGGCCGCCCCCCCCCCCCCCCCCGAGGCCTAGTCCGAATTGGACTAGGGGGAGGGGCGGCACCCCCTCCTTCCTTCTCTTCTCTCTTCCCCTTCCTTCTCTCCTACTCCTACTACTTGGAAGGGGGGAATCTTACTCCCGGTGGGAGTAGGACTCCCTAGGGCGCGCCATAGTAGAGGGCCGGCCCTCCCCTCCTCCACTCCTTTATATACGGGGGAGGGGGGCACCCCATAGACACACAAGTTGATCATTGATCTCTTTGCCGTGTGCGGTGCCCCCCTCCACCATAACCCACCTCGGATATATCGTCGTAGTGCTTAGGCGAAGCCCTGCGCCGGTAGCTTCATCATCACCGTCATCACGCCGTCGTGCTGACGAAGCTCTCCCTCGAAGCTCTACTGGATCGTGAGTTCGTGGGACGTCGCCGAGCTGAACGTGTGCAGATCGCGGAGGTGCCGTACGTTCGGTACTAGGATCGGTCGATCGTGAAGACGTATGACTACAT
This sequence comes from Triticum aestivum, assembly GCF_018294505.1. Taxonomy (NCBI): domain Eukaryota; kingdom Viridiplantae; phylum Streptophyta; class Magnoliopsida; order Poales; family Poaceae; genus Triticum; species Triticum aestivum. The sequence goes on along the minus strand of NC_057802.1, from coordinate 363,402,114 downwards.
CAACCGCGTTGTCATAACGCTTCCGCTTTCGGTCTACGAGGGTACGTGGACAACACTCTCCCCTCTCGTTGCTATGCATCACCATGATCTTGCGTGTGCGTAGGATTTTTTTTGAAATTACTACGTTACCCAACAGCTGCTCATTTCTATTGTTCCGCCTCATCACAAACAGTTAATCCGACTGAACTGTATGCCGTATATCGCACACGCCTTCATCTGGCTACCTATTTCTGTTCTTCTTCCTCATCGCAAACAGTTAATTGAACTGAACCGTATGCCCTGCATCGCACACGCAACTAAAACCAGAACCGTGTTTGGTGGCTCCACCACCGCAAACGTTTTGCATCTTTTTTGACATTTTTTTACATCACCATTTGCGATTAATGCATCGCACACAGTTTCGTCAAAGGGTCTGTGATCGTAGTGTCCCGTTAGCAGCATCCTGCAGTAGTGTATCTTCATCAGTTCCACCACTCAAGGAAGGAACTCTAATTATTAAATTAGACTTTGAGTAAGCCTTTGATCTTATTGAACACAAGACAATCGTAGAGATCCTATAACCTAGGGGTTTTCGAAACAGGTGGATCCAATGGATGAAAATGATCCTCTCATTTGGCACATCTTCTGTTCTGCTAAATGGAGTGTCTCGTAAGCTTTTTCACTATAGGAAAGGTGTATAACGAGACCCACTTTTTCCTCTCCTTTTTTATCCGTGTTATCTATCTTCAATGAAGCACAACAACACCAATTTGTTCAAGCCCCTATGCACTTCAAAACATGCACTGATTTCCCCATTATACAATATGTAGATGATACTATTTTGGTGCTTCCAATTGATGCGGTGCAGCTAAGCCATGTGAAGAATCTCATTCCGCATTTCACAGCTTTCACTCGTATGTGGTCTCAAAGTAAATTGCCACAAGTCTGTCATGGTCCCCATAAATGTCATGGACAATCACATGCTAAAATATCTTTCTATCCTGGGCCGCCTTCAAGGATCTTTCCTATTCACCTATCTGAGGCTCTCTTTGGGGATAAATAAGCCAAGAATTAAAGACTTTAATCCCATTATGCAAAGAAATGAGATAATGCTATCATCTATTCCGCTTTGCTCTCTTATAATGGGAGCGTATTAATGATCAAATCAGTTTTCTCTGCTATGCTCATTTTCTTCATGTTCTCCCTTGTTTGAGTGGTCAATCAGTTAAACAAGTATCTTAGGCACCGCCTTTGGGGGAAATTTGGCATGGAAACCAAGGGCATGCCCTCATTTCTTGGGATGACGTTTGCAAGCCAAAGCCGCAAGGAAGATTAGGCAATCTCACTATCCTTGTGCATAATAAGACACTTCTTACAAAGAACTTGTTCAAATTTCTTAACAAAGATAATCTTTTCATGGATTAACATCACTTGAAAAAGTACTACTCCATGGCCCCACCTCTTGAAAAAATGGAGGGTTCCTACTTGTGGAAATCTCACCTAAAACTTCTGCCACAATTCAAGGCTTTGGCTTCTTACACCATGGGTACTGGTACCTCCATTCTTTTTTGGCATGATAGCTAGACTGATGAACCTCTGCTTCACAAATTCTCTGAACTTTTCTCAGTTGCCAAGAATAGCAAAAAATTCAGTGGCCAATTTCTTGTCCATCCAAACCGGGACTGGTCATTTCCATCTCCCACTTTCTACTCAATCCTTTTATCTCCTAAAAAACTCTCTCAACTGCTAACACGCAATCAATTGAATAAAGATATATCGAGTAGTGTTGGTTCTTTTGCAAAATACTCCATGAGAATCTATAGGATGTTAATCGGGGTTGTGTTATCCTCGGCTCTTTGAGAAGATTTGTAAAATTGTGAGCACACTCAAACATAAAATCTTCTATTGGTTGGCTCTTCATAGTAGACAGAAGGTCTCTGTTAAAAACAAAAGGATTCCACATGGACACATACAACTGTCCTTTATGCAATTAGAACACTAAAGAAACCTTAATGCATCTTTTATGGGACTGTGATTTTGCCTTGAACTATTGGGATTCCCTCCTGGTAGGAAGAGGCGCACTTCGGTTTATAATGACACTTTGTTTGGTATGGAAGCCATGCCTTTTGCTTTTAGTATGGAGATTATTATTTTGGCCTGCTGGAATATGTGAATCTAGAAAAATGAAAGATCTTCATGCACACTAATCATTCCATTCAAGCCGGGAGACATGCCCTAAAGTAGATTTGGAGCTTCTTGCTCATAGAATTCAGAGCAAACATGTGGTTTGTTTCCATGAGTGGTTTGTTGTAAACTTTTAACATGTTTTGCATGTTCCCTAGAGCTGCCATAGGATGAATCTTTTTTTGAGTAGTTTTTCGTACGTTTCTTCTCTTTTGCTCCCCCTATTTGTACCATACTCATTTAGTACTTATTAATGAAAATACATACCGTGGAACAATTGTTCTACGGTTTAATTTGAAAAAAAAGGTCCAAACAATATTTCAGAATTTCGTCTGGATTTCTAAATCATAGTGTGAAATTAGATTTAAATTTCGAACAAAGGAGAGGGGGAGGGATATTTCTTTGAGTGGGAGTTGAACACACAACGTCCTGCAACAAGTTGAATGTTTCTTTCCATTGCGATGGAGCGAATTGTTTTATAAAACGGAGTTCCAAATTTATACTCATAATATTCGTTTGAATGGCCGGTTTCTTTAGCCGATAGACCGCGATTCCTTTATTTTGGACCCCAAACGAAATTGACGAAATTCGTAACCCTGTACGCATCAATCGACGTGGAGACCGAAGGCTGTCCTCTTTTTGAAAAATAATTATCAGTTTATTCAAGAGCTTAGGAAACACAAAGTCAGTCAAGAAGCACGTACTCCCTCCGTCTCAAAATATAAGAACGTTTTTGACACTATGCTAGTGTCAAAAACGTTCTTATATTTTGGGACGGAGAGAGTAGAAAATAACACATAGCCAAGCAATCCGTGGGTGGGGGAGCATCACATCCTACACAAGGAAAACAAAGTCAGTCAACCCTTACCCAACAGGTCAACGCTACTACTATTCTGCATGTAATTTTATCCGTTCCATTCCATGAGATATTTTTCTCCAAGACAATGACCCGATGAACCTGAGCAACTCAACCACACAGCCAATGAGAAGAGCCTTCTTCTACCCAGAGTCTTCCCATTTTCTAGTGTGACTAGCTGTCCGTAAACTTGGCAGCAGGCACGCCATGCATTTCAAGTTTCAGCTGTTTACCGTGAAAAACACGCAGAGATGAAAGTCTCCGGCTGAGAAAAACACCAAATATACACGTCGCGGTTTCCATTTCTTCTCGTCTATACACTACTGGTATACGTACTCAACCTCCCCCACACCGCTTAGCTACAGTACATGCCATAGCTGTACAAGCAATGCACGTGGAATTCCCCGAGCCGTGACTGCGAGCGAGCGTCGCCGTTGCAAATTTGCAATTGCTCTACTGTTTCGTAGCCCGCCCACTTGCACGACCGGCTCGGCCATATCGAACAGATCTGACCAGATTTATCGAGCACAGCGCACCCAGGAAAACTCTACAACCCACTTGCCGGCCGGTTAAGCAGCTTTGCGTGCCGTGCGCCGACTTATCACCACCGTTGTAGCACAAAACATTATCTCGGAGACAGCGGCTTAATAACTTGGCTAGTTGTTTCTGTATGATTAAGCCAACAGAGTGTTCCAAATGTGCTATCCACAAGTGCTGGACTTTTCTGTCCGGTCGATCCGGATCATGTCCTTGTCACGTATGGACGGACAATTGCATGAGTAGTTTCTTGTTTGTACCGTTCCCTTCCCGGGCTAAGAATTTTCCTGTGGATGGTGAGGTTGTAGATGACCGGCCGCCCTCCAAAAACTTCCAGAAATAGGGTCCTCTCCTCTCTAGTCCATGTCACACTGCGACAAGCCAGCACACAGCATCCATATCTATCTATCTGAAAACACGCATAACATAAGCCCAATCCACTTTTTTTTTGCGGGTAAAGCCCAATCCACTTGCGTGAGCAACAATAATTCCGCCACAAACCTCATCTGGAAAAAGGGACACTCCAAAGCAAAGCCATGTAGAAAGGAGAAGGTATCAGGCGTGACATGGCAAACAGCTGCGCCCATGGGGCGGCCAGCTAGCCGGCGCACATCATCCGCAACAAGAACCATCTTTTCCGTCCGTAGACCATGCTACGATCTATCTATCCATCTACCTTGATCATCTAGCTATAGATAGCCCTTAACCAACCCACGAGCTTTCTTTTTTTGCGGGGAGCCAACCCACGAGCTGACTGACCCAGCCCATCGGCGAGCCACGCTCTGACCACGTATCTATGTCTCAGCCCACGGGGGTGACGTCAAGGCAAAGTCCAACACAGCAGCAGCAGCATTTTTATATGGTTTGCATTCACCGAAAAGCGAGGGAAAAAATTGAAATTAAAAACAGCAGAACAAAATACAGGTAGCAAACCATGGGAAGAGCCACGCGGAGCATGGTATGGGCATGGCAGTGGCACCGTACGACCCATGCCATACACGACACCCACCCTGCCGCTGGGATCCTTCCTTCCTATATATCCCCCCGCGCGCGCTCCCCTCAGCGTCCTACGATTGATACTACCCATCATAGCATCAGTTACCAACAGAAGAGACAGCCATACTCCACAGCGGAGCAGCGCTACCAGTGTCGCGCCGTTACTGAAATGGACAGCACCAGCTGCCTCGCCGACGACACCAGCAGCGGCGGCGGCGCCTCCACGGACAAGCTCAAGGCGCTGGCCGCCGCGGCGGCTGCGGCCGCGGGGCCGCTCGAGCGCATGGGCAGCGGCGCCAGCGCGGTGCTCGACGCGGCCGAGCCGGGCTCCGAGGCCGACTCTGGCGGCCGTGCGGGTGCCGTCGGCGCGGCGGCGGGGAAGCTGCCGTCGTCCAGGTTCAAGGGCGTGGTGCCGCAGCCCAACGGGCGGTGGGGCGCGCAGATCTACGAGCGGCACCAGCGCGTGTGGCTCGGCACGTTCGCCGGGGAGGCCGACGCCGCGCGCGCCTACGACGTCGCCGCGCAGCGCTTCCGCGGACGCGACGCCGTCACCAACTTCCGCCCGCTCGCGGACGCCGACCCCGACGCCGCCGCCGAGCTCCGCTTCCTCGCCGCGCGCTCCAAGGCCGAGGTCGTCGACATGCTGCGCAAGCACACCTACTTCGACGAGCTCGCCCAGAGCAAGCGCGCCCTCGCCGCCTCGGCCGCGCTCTCCGCGCCCACCACCTCACGCGGCGCCGCCTCGACCCCCTCGCCGGCCGCCGCGCGCGAGCACCTGTTCGACAAGACGGTCACGCCCAGCGACGTGGGCAAGCTGAACCGGCTGGTGATTCCGAAGCAGCACGCCGAGAAGCACTTCCCGCTGCAGCTCCCGGCCGCGGGCGGCGAGAGCAAGGGCCTGCTCCTGAACTTCGAGGACGCCGCCGGCAAGGTGTGGCGGTTCCGCTACTCGTACTGGAACAGCAGCCAGAGCTACGTGCTCACCAAGGGCTGGAGCCGCTTCGTGAAGGAGAAGGGCCTCGGCGCCGGAGACGTCGTCGGGTTCTACCGCGCAGCCGCCGGCGAGGACAGCAAGCTCTTCATAGACTGCAAGCAGCGGCCGAGCACCAACAGCCCTGCCCCCGCAGACCCCGTGGACCAGCCGGCGGTGCCCGTGAAGAAGGCCGTGAGACTCTTCGGCGTCGACCTTCTCACGGCGCCGGCGTCGCCGGAGCAGGGGATGCCGGGGTGCAAGAGGGCCAGAGACTTGGTGAAGTCGCCGCCTCCGACAGCGGCGTTCAAGAAGCAATGCATAGAGCTGGCGCTAGCGTAGAGTTGGAACTATTAGCTCGATCGATCTCTTCTCTCCAGCTAGGCGGCGGTTTTTGCTCGCGTAATTCAGGTGGTAGAGCTTAGCTTAATTAGTCCCTTGTTGGTACTATCATCAACTTTGTTTGTTTATTTGTCATGTTGTTGCATGCCCTGATGTAAATCTTATCCTCCCAAAAATGTATACTAATTGAGGAAGCCCTAGAAGGCTAGCCTAGATCGTTCAACCGACGAAGAAGATGAAACATATAATAACATTTTGAATGTAGCCTAGCTCATCAGTTTCCTTGTCAAAAACTGGAAGTATCTAGATATTTGGCGTCCATTTTGACCTAGCTTTATTTCTTGCGCCTTTTTATACACCTTTTGTATTTATATGCACACCCTGAGACGTGATGTGATTGTTGTGTAGCTAAGCACACCAGGTGCATGCATGAGCCAAGTTTGGAAAGAGAAAGAGAAGCGGTGCAGTGCGGGGCCAATGTTATTGCAGGTAGGGATGGAGCGCGCCCATGGCCGCATGCATTGCATGCACACGCTACAGACATCTGCTGCTGTAGATGATATGATAAACTTATCTTGATGGATATATGCTCGCCATCGCCAGTAAGTAGAAAAGATGAAATGCTACTAGTAGATCCGAGGAAAACAAAAAGAAATGCACTGTCCCTGTAACAAATGCATTCTGTTCATCACGCCGGGTGGATAGCAACACAACACGTATCGTACAGGTGGTGGCCTGGCCTGGCCTGGTGGGTGGTTGCTAGCTACTCGTAGTAGCGCACGCAGAGCAACCAGTTGCACGCCTACTTGTTGATTGTTTATTCATGCGCATGCAATGCAAGCCGTGATCCTTGACATGTGCAACACATTGCCGTCAATTTCGTACTACTAGTATAGTGGCTTATGGTTTTGCCAGCTTGCTGTTGTGACCTAGCCGCCGGCCTCCAGCTCAGGGTGAGGCAGATTTTGGCGGCCGCGCTCATCTACTCAAGTGATCGGTGCTGCGCGCGAGACGACGTGCAGCTCGCAGACACCATACGAGATGCTACGGGACCCAGCAAAGCGTTTCGTTGGCTTTGACCGGCCGAAGGAAGGGAAGCCAACGGCTGGTCGCCGATGGAATCTTGAGGAATGGTAGGCTATGGCATGCGACCGGTCACCTACGGACAGCCTTCTTCACAGTAGTTTTCACTGTGTCCGCCATTGTAGAGGCTGGAGTATTCTACAGGCCGAGGAATTTCTGGTTACATTTATTTTTCCCCGATATAAGAAATCAGCTAGTTGAAGGAGCATTTGTGACTCTGCAGTCGGTACGCACAACTCTTTCACGCAGCTGTCGTGCGTCCAAATCAGTGGTACAGTCGTCGGTACAAGCAAACGGAGCATCACAATAAGTACTGCCGGTAGAGTATACAATTATTTTCTTTACAAAAGATATGTATTGGCATGCAGGAAACGATGATCCACCGAGCAGCGGCAGGCCGAGTCAGCGACTGGCCGACTCCACTGGGCGCCACGTACGGATAGATAGAGAGGGAGACGCGGCGTACACGGCTCTTGAGGAGATGAGGGCAGGGGGGCGGCGGCTGCTGCTGCTTGCCTGTTTCGACAGCAACAATAACAATCTGCATGCGGCGACATGGGACAAGCTGCCGATATAAGGCATCTCTGCCGCGCGACTTCAAACGGACGTCCGTTTTGTCTGGATTCCGTTTAGTAGGGATTTGGGGTCGTGTCCGGGCGTGTCCTGGGATGCGGTGGCCGTGCGCCCAGCGCGCGGCCGCGTCCGTTTGCCCCATCCTGTCCGCGTCTATTTAAAAAAAGAGCAACGTTTCAAATGCCAAGCCCTAGTTCACGGCCCCAGTTCATCACGCCGGCAACAAAGCCAGCGGCCTACACGTCCATCGCCGGCATCGGCCAGCGGCCGGCAACACAGCCAGTCTCCAAAATGAATAGTTGTCCTCGCCGGCAACACAGCCAGCGGCCGGCAACACAGCCGGCCTCCAAAATAAATGTTTTCTCGCCGGCACACTGCCAGCGGCCCAGCGGGCGGGTGGCACCCATGCCAGCCTCCAAAAAGAACAGCCACGCCGATGGGACGACCTAGTTCAGGCCTTCGGCGTCGAGCATCTCCTTCTGCCTGGCCTCGAACCAGGCCCTCGTCTTGTCACTCATCTTCGACAAGTCCACGCTCATGATCGCAAGGGCCACCTTCTTCGCTTTGGTGGCGGCATTGGTAGCCTCGATGTCGAGCTGCCTCTGCCTGGCCTTGACGTTGTCGGCCTCGATGTCGAGCTGCCTTTGCCGGGCGGCCTCTTCCATGTCGAGCTGCCTTTGTCGGGCCGCCTCCTCCATGTCGATCTTCCTCTTCTTGGCCGCCTCCTCCATCTCAAGCTTCTTTCTTTGAAGGTCTAGGTATTGCTTCATTTGCTCGTCCTTGCTTTGCCGCTTCTTCTTGTCCCTCACATCCTTTTGAGACATCATGCCATGCAAAGTGTCATGCAATGCCATGGATGAGGCATCACGTATGTCATCAACCTTGGAGTTGGTCTTGCCCCTCGGCCTCTTCAACGCCTCGCCATCTCCACCTCCGGCGAACTTGGCCGTCTTCAGTCCTCTCTTCCTTTGTAGTTCACGGTATTGGTCCTTGAACTTAGGGCAATTGTTGATGAGCGTTCAACAATGCGTAAGAGTGAATGGCTTGTCATTGTGCGGGCCTTGAATGCCTCCAAAGATTGAAATGCCTACAACACATGATCAACAAGAAGTGAACATGCAAACATATACAAGGCCGAAGTCTCATGGCCGTAGCAAGGAAAGGGCTAGGAAGAGGAGAGCATACCGTGTCCCCAACGCCAAGACCACTCATGGGCCGTGCTTCAACGCTCTCAAATGCGGCTTGATACTTGTTGCACTCTTGTTGGATGAACAACCATCTCTTTTGAATCGAGCCGATGCCACGGTTGCTTGAAATTTGGTAGGGCTCGAACATCTTCCTTTCATGGAATGTTTTGTGGACTCTCGACCAAACAACAATGCCCTTTTGTTGCGCGCCGGTCCTCGGATCTTGGCTAATCTCCATCCAAGCTTGGCAAATCAACTTGTCCTCATCTTGTGTGTATGAACCCGTGCGAATGCTCTTCCTCTTCTTTCGTGCTTCCGCCCTTTGGGTCAGCCGTCGATGAACAATGGCGCGCCACTAATATCAATGTCATTGCCTTCTTCTTCTTCATCATCACCATCACCTTCAATATAGATGTCATCGTCTTAATGCCACGAGTCACCATGGTCGTAGTCTGCACGGTCGTCGGCCTCTTCATCGGGGACGTACTGGGCGTGGCCATCCTGACTTTGGGTCTCCTCGGGATCGTAGGCACGTCCGTGCCCAGCTCGATGATCACGTTCTCCATGTACTGGTTGTAGAAGGGGTCGTCGACCGGTGCCGTTGCTGTTGGCATTCCGTCAAACAACACGCGGGGGGGCGGCATGGTGCCCGTGAACGGTGCCCGTACTTGCTTGCTCTACATCTCGACGGACGGCCGGCCGCCGCTGCTGGACCCAGGCGTGACATTAAGGTCGATGACGGCCGCGGGGCGCGGTGTCGACGGTGCGAACAAGCCAACGTCCGGCGACCCCGAGAAACGGGACTGGCCGTCGTGCCTTGGCGGAGGAAAGCCGGGCGACATGGGCGTGGTCCGGGACGTCGGCGACTGGCAGTGCGCAGGCCGGGCGATCGACGAGCCTGTGCTCGCCGGGCCGACGGCCGCTGTAGTGAAACCGGCCGGACGGCCCATGCTCAGCATGAGGAGGGCGTGCGCTTTGTTGACGACGTCCTCCTTCTCGTCGGCCGCGGCCTTGCACCGAGCGGCCTCCTTCGCATCGCGCTCGGCGGCGAACTTGGCCGCGACGGCATTGACCTTGACGACCGCTCTCCGGCTCCTCTTCTTCGCCGCTTCCGCGTCCAATCTGGCGATCTCCTCCGGCGTGCACTCCGACTGCGGCTTCCTTGCCGCCTTGGCCGCCTTCTTCTTCACCTTTTCGGGCGGGTCGACGGCCAGGCCGCCGGAATTCGGCTGGGCGTCGGCCATGAACGGGGGAGAGAGGGGGCGGCGGGAGGGACGTGGGAGGGTTTGGGGGAAATGGCGCCAAATGGGGCGTGGGGGGTTTTGGTTTCTCCCACCGACAGGCGGGCCAGGGGAGGACAAGCGCGCGCGTCTCGCCCGTCCGCGCCTGTCCGTTTCACCCCAAAACCGGCACAAACTTGGGCCGGGGATGGGTCGAAAGCGGACACAAAACGAACAAAAGTCTGTTTGCTCCCGCGCGCTGGCCCGTCCGGTTTGTCCCTTTTACCCCAAACGAACGGGGACGGACAGGATAGGGTCGCGCGGTGGAGTTGGGCTAAAGGCCCGCTCCTCGGTCCCTTCGCCGCCTAATATTGCTGCCGCCACAGCTCCTTTTCTTTTTTCTTTTTCTGCATCGAGTTGGCGCCAGAGCTCGTACCGTACGTACAAAGAGCCTAGTACTAGTATTATTGGTAGTAGATTGCAAATATACGTACTTTCTTGCTGGGAGATTGCAAATCTATACACTCACTGTTTGCAATGGAGCTAGTGTGAAGTGCACTCGAATCCTGGACGAAATTGCTCTGCGTACTCGATTGCGCGCTGCCGAATGTGGGTCATCAGCCTGGTTGGACATTTTGACCATGAGAGGAGAGGCCAGAGTCGCATTCAGACGTGTGTCACAGGTTTTTGTGGGAGGACGGAGGTGCCTAGGTTGGAATCTTTCTAGAAAACCAGGGAGGGAAGGATGCCGTTTCTCGGGTGCCACGACGCTTCGGCGGATGGACGCACGCATGTGCCGTGTCATGATTCACTGCTCGCCTTCGTTCGACAATTGTCTACCTATCTCACGCTCGCATCGCAGCAGCAGGATTCCTGAGTAGCAGTAATTTTTACCGCTCCATGGTTGAAACTGACGCGGCTTTTGTTGCGATCCAAGCTCTGGTAACCGGGGCCGTGAAATCAGCCAGGCAGGCTTTACCTCGCCATCGTCCCCACCGCCCCTTCGCGGAAGTTTCCCGCCGCGGACACGCGCGCGTGAGGCCAACAATACAAAAGCAGCGGCGACGTGCTGGTTCATTGCCACAGCGGCATGCACCGCACATGCAGATGCTGTGCCGTGTGCCTTGGAGAACACACCGTCGCAGCGTCTCGCACACGCCGCAGGGAGGGGGAGGAGGGAGGGCTGAAGACACCCAGGGACAAAAATCCAGGGCGGCAAGCTTGACTTTTGAGACCACGGACGGAGCAGAGGGGCCAACGAGAAATGCAGCGACGCTAGTAGGCACGCGTGGGAACGCACGCGGCTCCCTGCCCCTCCCGCAACTAAAATCATCCGTCAAGTCTCTCTGGCAATCCGTCTGTCTGTCGCCGACGCGGTGGCCGACAGGCAGAAATCACATATTTGATCTGAGGACGAAATCAAATAAAAAACTGCCCTGCTTTCGAATTTTTTTACTCTGCTGACCCTTTTGTGTGGCGCCCGACAGTTAGGCGCCGCACACTACTATGCAGCGTTCTTCCCTTAGGCGTCGCACCTCCTGCCAGCGTGGCAGCCCTGGTCCAGTTGCGGCCCCACAGACAACACTGCAGCGCCTAAGTCTGTGGCACACTTGTAATGTGCAGCGCCCGTCTCTTAGGCGTTGCACAGTCTGTGTTCCACTTAGGCTGGCCCCACCCTCTCTCCCCTCCCACCCCCACCCCACACACCCCCACACCACCCAGATCCTTAGACTTGCGCCCCTCATCTCTTCTCCTCTCCCCCCTCTCAAATCCTTCTCAAATCTTGCAAATCCGGAGTATTTGACCATGGATTTCGAAGCCAACCCCTCCCTTAAGGTAATCTCCTCCGATCCCCTCGTTTTCATCCATAGGAATTGTCACATTTGCTCAAATCTTGCTACTTTGGGGAAACCCTAGTTTTGGCTTGGATTTGCAAATTTGTGTTGAATCATGTTATGTTTCTTTGCTAATTTGGTGTGGTTAGGCTTTCATAGTATGCTAGGGTTAGGGTTATGTGTGTTTGATGTTGGTGTTAGGGTTATGCTATGGTTAGGGTTGTGGTTATTGTTAAGTGGGGGTTATGGGAATTAATTCATTTATATGTTATGGCATATGTATTTTGTGCAAATATTTTTGTTATGTACTTACTTGATATACGTGTGTTTTTGATTATTGTAGGGATGGGGAGAACATGTGTTTATGTTCATCATGTGGATAAAGAGGCCTTTTTGAAAGGCAATGTTGAGCCGGACCCGGATGAGCTTGACATGGTGTTTGAGAGTAGTCCTAGCTATGCGGAGCTCTTGGACCAAGTGAGGAAGGATTTGAATTAGATGGACCCAAGTGACGTTGTTGAGTTCGAGGGAAGGCATAATGTACCTTGAGGAATGCTTGTAGTGAACCATCATCATTGCCTTTTCCAACTGGTGTGTTCTCCAGAATAGACTGGCTCTCATCAGCTGCTTTCTTGATCTCGGTGCGCTGCGGATGAGAAAGAATGAACACGTTAGCCATTCAGACATGTGTAATACGGCCAACGGGAAAGTAAAGAAGGAACACTTTACCACATAGTTAATCACCGGAACAGCAGGGACTCCTTGCCCTACCCTGACATCTCTGTTGTACTTCCCCTTTGATAGATCCTCAAAGTTCATGGGTTCTTCAAGAATATCCTCATTATATGCTGGCGGGCATATCTCAACTCGAGTATTTTCAAGAAGCCATCGTATGTAGTTATCAAAAGCAAGTGGGTTATGCTCACGAAGCTGGGCGCGTGCACTGCTACGAGCTTGCTCCACGCAAAGCTGGAAGCGGGTAACATACGAAGCATGATGCTTGTCCCAGTCCTTTATCTTCCGCTGCCTTCTCCTGTCCAACCTGCATGGTACAATACCAAACATTAGCAAAATCAAGAAGGACTGACGATGCTTAGTCAATACGCTCTCTTACCTATGAAGTGCTTTGTCCGTATCCACCCATTCCGGCGGGTGAGGCTGGAACAGACCAAACTGACGAAACACGCGATGTGGCAAATGAAACTCAATAGCCCAGTTGCATATCAGTGGGCACCGCATAAGCCAGAGATCCCTATCCCGCAAGCACATCGGGTTGATGGAAAACTCCGGGGTGTACCCAAGTATGTCATCGGCGCCATATGGCTGCCATTCCACCTATGAAATAGGGCAACAATGCAAAATTGGTGACTTTTTTCAGGCAAGCATGAGAAATGACTGAAGTAATGACCTCGTTACCTGCTCATGCGTAATCGTGTCCAACTCGGCAATGTACTTTTGGTACATGAGATTGACATCGTTCGTCATCTCGGAAACCACATCCCACTTGTAAGCCCAAGTGGGGCGCCGTAAGTCGTCATCTTCATCTTCATACCAAGGATTAAACCTGACGCTCTTCGGGCGTCCAACAGGCAGACGCTCCCAGCTCCATACAGAAAGTAGAAGCATATTACCATCAATGCCTGCCCTATCTGTGATCCTGCAACACTCATCGTCCAGCTGCATATGAAAGAAAAACAATGTTAAGTTGACAACAAGGTTGCATTGGTAATGAACAAATGAGTTGATAACAAAACAAACCAACTACCTATCGGTACAAGTACGCAAGAGTCGCTGAACCCTAGCTCCATTTGCTAACGAAGACGGTCAACGCCTTCAGCCACATCCATGGAGCGTTCTTGTCCGTGGAGTCAGGAAACAAAGTCCTCGAGACAACGTACCACATATAGACACGAGCATGTGTCTGTATCACATCATCAGTGGCATCCGCAGGGCAATGCGCAAAGTTTGCTTGAATCCACGTGAAAGCAGCTCCGGCTGCTTTCCTTTCCTTCTTCTTCGGCTCTTCTCCCTCCTCTACACCAGTCTCAGCCTCGGTAGGAGCCATACCGAGAAGAGCAATCATCTGCTCGCGCCACCCATCAGAATCGGTGCTCATACAGAGAGGCATCCCGTCGATAGCAAGATCGGTGATCAACGAGACATCCTCGAGCGTCACGGTCATCTCCCCAGTCCGAAGATGGAAACTGTGCGTCTCCGGCCTCCACCGATCAGCAAGAGCGGACACCAGTGGAGCGTTCAGATTCGGCGTCGATCGGCTGACCAACTGAATCCACGGGAGTTGTCCTGCCTGCTTGATGTACGGTGTGTACCGCTCATCGTAAGGCATGGCAAGACCAGAGACCCCGTGATACCGAATCTTCAGAGGTTCAAGCTTCTGCAAAAAACAAGTAATGACAAATCTTAGGGCATGTCAATTTCAACTAAAGGCAAATTTGCTAAATATTTAGATTACTCATTATTACCAGCCCCTTCTCGCGCATCATGTAGGCCCGGTGTTGTGTGTCAATGGCATTGTCGAGAAGCCAAACCATCCTTACAAAGTTCAAACAATAAACATATATGAGTTCATCTCAAATGATTGTAAATTCTCATATATATATCTAGTATGTCATATGTGTTCAAGTAAATCAACATCTCATATTTCAAATAAACTCAACATTTAATATATATCTAAAAAAATCAACATCTCACATATAGCTACAAAACTCAACATCTCATAATTATCTACAAAACTAGGCATCTCATATATATCTAAAAAATATACAATCTACGTTTCACTAACAAGAATCATATAGTGTGGGGGGGGATCAAAGGTTCAACCTAATCTTGGGCAAACAAAGATCCAAACCAAGCAAATCAAAGGTTCCACCTAATCTTGGGCAAATCCATAAAAATGCAACGAATTAACGGAGGAAAAGAAAGGGAACGGAGGAGTTTACCTAGTAGGAGGGATTGGAGATCAAATCCGGGCCTCAAAACTTCAGATCTGAGAGGGGTGTGGGGGGGATCCGAAGGGGGCGCCGCCGCCGCCCTCTGTACAGAGAGCAACTTCCTCAGAGGGGGAAGAACTGCCTGGGAGGGGCTGGCCCGATGCGGCTTAAGTCAATGTGCAGCGCCCAATCCATAGGAGCTGCACTTTACACAGTGGGGCGCCCATGCCTTAGGCGCTGCACTGCTGTCTGTGGGGCCGCAAACTGGCCCAGGGCTGCCATGCTGGCTGGATGTGCGACACCTAAGGGAAGGGCGCTGCATAGTAGTGTGTGGCGCCTCGCTGTCGGGCGCCGCACGAAAGGGTCAACAGAGTGATTTTTTTTAAAGCAGGTCAGTTTGTGATTTGATTTCGCCCTCAGGTCAAATATGTGATTTCTGCCCCGCCAGCGCCAGTGGTCACATGCAGATGCAGTGCAGTCGGTGTGTGGTAGTACTACTACGTTGTCGTGTCGTTCCCTCCGCGCTCGTGGACTGACTCGTGGTTGATCGGTCGATGGGTTGTGCGGACGAGGGGTTTTCATGGAACACGCGCAAGTGCTTCTTCTTAATGTTGGTACTGATATATCGCCGGTTTAGTTAGTAAGAGCAGGGCGCAAACCTCTCGTCTTTACACATTGTTCCTTTCACAAGAGAAATAGAAAGCGCAGACATTTGAAACTATTTCAATAGCATGGGCAGCAGGCCTCTCGCGACCACGGCAACTCCACGCCTCTCGCTCTTCATTGTCGACACCTCCGTGGATCTAGCCGCTCCAACCACGCGGTATGCCTCCGCACCGGCGAGGTCTGCGAATGGCGACTGCGGCCGCACCCCCTTCCCCCCCGGCTGCCCCTCCACATCCTCGAATCCTTCCCGGAGATGGTGAGACTGATCTCACCGGTTCCGCAGGGGATACTCATGGCGACCGGGGCTCGGGGGTGGGTGGAGCGGGCGACCAGGATCCGCGACGCCACCGCGGCGTGGATCCGGCGCGTGCAGGAGTGGAAGGCGGCAGATCAGGCGGTGGCGATAGATCCGAGTGTGAAGTCCGCGGCGATGAGATGTGCAGAGAGTTGTCAGAGGAGAGCAGATCTGGAGCAGAGGATTCTGGCGAGGGTGATCTACGATGAGGCCACAGCGGAGGAAAGGGCAAGGATGCCTGCCTTCCCGCACTCCCCGTCGGCTGCGTTTGTTCTGTGGGCGAGGGCGGAGGCGAAATCAGAGGAATCCTGGAGGGCGCTGCGGTGGGAATGCTTGCTGGGAGTGATGCCACCCGGTGCGCCACTGCAGCTCTCGTTCTCATCGCTGGAGACCAGTCGTGTTTGAGCCCATCTCCATTGGCGGATGCCGCCATTTCCTTCTTCAGTGAACTCCCCGCCGGTGGCCTTCATTCACTGGCTGAGGGGGGAGTGGCGCTCGAACGACCCGAGAAGGAAGGCGCGATGGATTTCCATGGTGGGATTGAGCTCAGACTGACCGCCGGAGACGAAGATAGTGGTTCCGTTGCCGTATCTGTAACCAAAGAGCTGAGGGGATCTGGGATGGACACAGACATAGTCTCTGATTATGGAGATCTTCGGATGAACAAGAGAATCACGTTTGATCCTGGGGTTGCTTATAAAACTCTGAAACTGGAGAGGAGTCTGTTTTAAAGGAAACAAAGACTAGGGGAAGATTTTGGGTACTTGAACAAATTGAGGATGAAGAGGTTGACTCTGCAACTGAAGATATAGAACATGGAAATCCTTATCTAGCCACTCTGGCAGATGCTTTTGCTTGTGCCAAACAAGTGAAGAAGATTGGCAAGAGAAAGGAGAAGATAGTGAAATGCAATGGACAGACTGCCAAAAAAAGTTGCGACAGGGACAGAGTGCTTGAAGATGTAAACAGGCAAGTGAACTTCCCTTGTTGTATTGGGAATAATAGGAGACCATCTGCAAGATGTGGTTTGATCAAGGATGATCGATGGTATCAAATTAGCAGAGGAAGGAAAGTGGATTTAGGAAATGGAGCTGAACCCAATTGGATGCATTGGAGGTGTGTAAAGAGATTTGGGAATTCATCAGCACACAAACTGATTGATGCCCCTCTCTCAATACGACCTCCTGCATGTTGTGAGGGTGAAACAGGGGATGACTGTGAATTTTTGGGAGATTGTTTTATCTCAATTCGAACTCTGAAACGGACTGGGCTTAATAAAGAAACGGGCCAAATTAAAGGAGATTATGGGCTAGAGGGGGAAAAAGTAGGCCACAAAAGTAGAGAAAACTTTAGGCCTACAAGAAAAGGGGGTTATATACACCGAGTCCTGGCCTTGGGTGTTGAGACGACCCAATTCCTACAGTCTAGGGTTTCCCACTTGTGGTGTTCGCTCCCCTCCGCCGCCACGAATACCAGCAGCCCTCGATTCCCGGAGATGGCTGATCGTTTCGATCCAGGAAGAGGTGGCGGTGGAAGAGGTATTGAGAGAGGAAGTAACTGGAGACTGGTGATGAATTATGGAAGGGATGCACAATTTGATAGACAAGATTAGGGCTACCATGTCCGCCCTCGACCCCCCTTCAAAAAATTTCAAGGTAATCAATTTCAGAACCACTTTGCTAGAGAGAGCTTTGGCAATTGGAATCGTGAGGGTGGTGGCCGTGACATGCGTCAGTTTCAGTATAAGTCAACATTTCAGACCAATTTGCCTCCTACCGCTAGCAATTACCAGCAGAAGTCTAGCGCTGCAACAAAAAGTGGGGGAGGGGGTGACAGTGATATTCAGACATCCAAAGCAATCTATGCAGGGGGAGTTCTGAATGGTAATCAAGACGCTGCGGGAGGGGGGATGGAAAACAAACAACAGGCAACTAACAAGATCATCTGTCACAAATGTGGAGAGAAGGGTCATAATTCCAAGGGGTGTGAAGCTAAAGTCAAATGTTCCATCACACACATAGCTGAATTATGTGCATGGCTGCATCAGAAAAAACCAGTGGCATCTTTGGTGGGGTTTGGAGGAGAAGGACTAGGCATTTTTGTGGCAGATCATGCAAAAGAGTTACCTGGGAATAATAATAATGATGCAGTAGCTTTGGTCAGGCTCAGAGATGACTGTGATTTGGAAATTGATTCAGAGGATCTTATCAATAGCTTGGCAAAAACTTACCCCTGGAGGTGGGATTGGAAAGCAAAGAAAGTGTCTGATGGAGTTTTCCTGCTAAATTTTCCATCTGTTGCAAGGATCAATGAGGCTGCCATTTATGACTGGGTCCCTCTGAAAGGTGGAAACATAATGATCAAAGTGAAAGTCTGGAATGATGATGCTATGGCTATTGGTAAACTAGCATTGATATGGGTCAGCGCTAAGGGGGTACCAAAAACAATGAAAAACTATCAGGGGCTTTGTGAGATTGGATCAATGATTGGATATGTGCAAATTGTTGACGTGGATTTGGTAAACATAAGTGGTTTGGTCAAGCTGAAGATTGCTGTGGTGGATCACACCAAAATCCCCAGATGGACTAAGCTGACAACTCCAAATCTCATGGTTTACAGAATTTTCTTTGAGGTGGAAGAGGTTTTAGATGAAGGATGGACCAAACTAGAAGATGAACTATCACAAGGATATGAGCAGTGGATGGATTTCCAACATGAGGAGGATGAAAACAGAGAGGCAAAGAAAGCAAAAACAGATGCAAATGTTGCAATCTGTGCAAGTACTAGAACCAGGATGGCACTAGCTAGAAGACAAAGAGGCTGCTATTAAAGAGCAAGAGGCTGCTGATAAGCTATTGTACAATAGGAATCTGGATATTCAGAAACTTAATAAAACTAATGAGGAGATAGGCTCTACATCAGTCAATGGAGAGGGAGAGAAAAGGGAGGATGATGAGATGCAAAAGGATGATTCATAGGAGAAAGCTAATGAGGAAGAACCTTCTCAGTTTGTGAGTCTTGGCACAAAACTTGGGATTGATGTTGTTGAAGGGGCAGAAATGGAAAACATCAAAGGAGGTGAAACCCAAGAGCTTCCAAGATACAGTGGGAGGATTGCCTTGAAGGACAGAGATGACATTCCTATACTGGATAGAGCTATGACTTTGGCCAGAGCCAAAAATCTAGCTCTATCTGAAGGTATGTCTGAAACTGCTAGCACTTCTTAACTTGAAAATATTGAGTTGATTGATGTGGCAAATTTGATAGGAATAGATTTGGGGCTACTATAGATATGGTGGAACATAACCTGAACTTGATACAAACTTTAGAACAGGCCAGGAAAGAAATTTATCTAGCAAGCTTCAGGGAAACTAAAAATGCTCAGGAAGAAGAACATGTGTTGGAACCTGAAGATGTTAATAACATTTTTCTGGACCTGTTGTTATTACGTAAAAATGAGGATGATGAACAGGTAGACATAAGAATGGAAAATGTATTGGGAAATGTGAGGGAGGGTCTGAAAGCAAATAGCACTTCTTTTGAGGCTATTGCAGTTACCCCGGTGAAAACTGTGTTGAGGAGGAAGAAAAAAGGAAAAATTAAGTAATTTTTTTTCCCACATAAACTTCCTTACCCTCTGCCTTCTGACAAAAAAAATGAGGGGCTTGATTTGGAACTGTAGGGGAATTAGAGATAAGAATGAGAAGGATTTTATTAAAGAACAAATTACTATGAACAACCTTGATTTTGTGGGTGTCCAAGAAACAATCACAGGTGAATTCACCTCATTGGAGTTGTCGGCGTTGAGTACCCAGGAAGATTTTGGTTGGGATTTTTTACCTTCTAGAGGAAGGTCTGGTGGAATTTTAGTAGGTATTAATAAAACTACTTTAGCTAAAAGAGAGGTTGAGTTTGGTGAATATTTTGTTAGAGTTAATGTCAGTAATGTTAGTGATGGTTTTACTTGGAACTTAGTAGTAGTTCATGGTGATGCACAACCTTCGGGCAAACCTAAATTCCTAGTGGAACTGGTGCATATTTTTAAGAAATCCAAAAATCCCTTGCTGGTTGCAGGAGATTTTAACCTAACTAGGAAAAGTAGTGACAAGAATAAACCTGGAGGCTATAACAAATGGAGTTTACTTTTTAACTCCATCATTACTTTTGGGGAAATGCTGGAGCTACCTTTGGTGGGAAGGAAATACACTTGGTCTAACAATCATGAGGACCCCACTTATGCATTGTTAGATAGTGTTGATCTCACCTGCCTGGTAGAAATTTTTTCCCTCAGTACACATAGATACGCTGGACTGGGGATTATCGGATCATACACCGTTGATTATTAGAACTGGGGAACTGCAACCGAAACCTTACATTTTCAAATTTGAAAATTGCTGGTTTCAGAGGGTAGACCTGGATAAAATAGTTGAAAAGGTGCGGAATAAGGAATACCCTGGTATCTCTTTCCTTGATAAATTTCACAATAAGATGAAAGAATTGAGGAAAGCGCTGAAGGGGTGGAACCTCTACTTTGAAGCTAACATGAGGACATAGAAAAAAGGATTGCTCGAAGAAATTGACAGGCTAGATAAGTTAGAAGAAGATGAGGTGTTGAATAGCTATGACAGAGAATATAAGAAAACTTACCGTGATGAATTGTATTTTTTTTAAAAGAGGATGAAATTAAATGGTTGCAAAGGTCCCATGATACTGAGTTGCTGGAAGGAGATTCAAATACTAGATACTATCTCATTAAAGCTAATGGCAGATTGAGGAAAAATAGGATTATTAAATTGCAGCAAGATGAAGGGGTGATTGAGGGGCAAGATAATCTGAAAAATTATACTACTAATTTCTATAAGAAATTGTTTTGTGAACCAGAAAATAATGCTCTTAAAATAGACTCTAGTGGGGTGGAAACACTCACTGAGAAGGAGCAAAACTTTCTCACAAAAAAGTTTACAATGGAGGAGTTGAAGAAGGCCGTGTTTGGAATGGAAAAAAATAAAGCTGCTGGACCGGATGGTTTTAGTATTGAATTTTATCAACATTATTGGGAATTGGTGAAAAGTGATCTATTCAGATTGCTTGAGGAATTTTATTCTCATAATCAAGATCTGGAGAGACTAAATTATGGGGTTATTTCCCTCATTCCGAAAGGAAGTGATGCTGGTAGAATTCAGTAATATAGACCAATTTGCTTGCTGAATGTGGTTTTAATTTTTTTTACAAAAATCTTAGTTAACAGAATTGTGCTTGTTATTTCTGGGGTAATTAAGGCATCTCAAACTGCTTTTATCCAGGGGAGATACATACTAGAGGGTGTGTGGTGCTACATGAAACTCTGAATTCTATGCATAAAGAAAAGAAATCGGGGGTACTTTTTAAGATTGATTTTGAAAAAGCCTTTGACAAAGTTAAATGGCCTTTTCTTCTTCATATTCTTGAGATGAAAAAATTCCCAGGTAGAATGATTAATTGGGTGATGAAGACAGTTACTGGAGGGAAGGTAGCTAGTAAGGTTAATGGAGAAATTGGCTCCTATTTCAAAACCCATCAAGGACTACGACAAGGAGACTCAATATCTCCTTTGTTGTTTGAGCTAGCGGTAGATATACTCGCAATTTCATTTGACAGAGCTGTAGGAAAAAATTTGGTTAGTGGTCTTGCTAAAAATCACAAAGAAAATGATGTGTCTATTTTGCAATATGAAGATGACACTATCATTCTTTTTCAGGATGATTTGGTGCAAGCAAAAAATGTGAAAGGATTCTGAACCTTTTTGAGATTATGTCTGGTTTGAAAATTAATTTTCATAAGAGTGAAGTGATCTGTGTTGGGGTGGATGAAGACAGAATTAAACAATTTGAAGAAATCTTAACTTGTAGAAAAGGAAAGCTTCCCTTTAAATATTTGGGGATTCCTTTGGACGAGAAAAGATTGAAAGGAACTGATTGGAACCCTTCTATTTCCAAATTGGAGAAAAGACTAGGGAGTTGGCTAGGTAGGCTTTTAAATATTGCTGGAAGAACCACTTTAATAAATTCTTCCCTCACTAGTCTAATCCTTTACATGCTCTCCTTTTATGAGGTTCCTAAGGGGGTTAAAAAGAAAATGGATAGACCAAGGGCAAGTTTTTTATGGAGTGGAGAGGAAGATAAACATAAATACCACCTAGTTGCTTGGGAGAGAGTTTGTAGACCCAAAACACTGGGTGGCCTAGGGATTCTGGACCTTGATTAAATGAATATTGCCTTACTATCCAATTGGCTTTGGAAACTTTTCAATGAAAAAGGTTTATGGCAAAACGTCTTATGGGACAAATATATTGGGAAAAACACTTTTGGACAGGTGCAAAAAAAAGCAGGAGACTCACACTTCTCGGAGGGTGTGATGAAATGCAAATCTGTTTTTGGCATGTTGCAAATTTATTATAGGGAATGGTGAGAAAACGAGATTGTGGGAAGATAATTGGACTGGAAGCAAGAGCTTAGCAGTCACTTTCCATGAACTCTATAATGTTTCTCTAGACCAACATATCGCTGTAGCTGACGCTTTGTCTTCTCATCTCACCTCGCTGAAATTCAGGAGGAATTTGGTGGGGGATAAGGCAAGTCAATGGCAAGATCTACTGAAAATGTGTGGAGAAGTCGTCCTGAATAAAGAAGATGATAAGCTTTTCTGGATCCCAGAGGGATTGGGAGAATATAGCGTTAGATCTTTTTATTCGGTGTTACAAGTTGGGGAAAAATGTCCAAATAGATTCTTATGGAAAGTTAAAATACCCCCTAGAATTAAACATTCATCTGGCTAGTTACCAAAAAAAGTATCTTAACCAGGGATGTTCTACTTCATAGGGGCGAAAAATGTGAGAAACAATGCCTTTTTTGTGGTAAAAATGAATCTATTAACCATCTTTTTTTCCAATGCCCCCTGGCCAGATATATGTGGAGTATGGTAAGCCACATAATAGGGATTCAATGTGATTTTTACAATGTGGAAACATGCTTGAATGTTTGGCTGGGAAATTTTGGAAAGAAGAAAAAGAAAGTAATTTTTGTAGGGGTAGCGGCTTTGATTTGGAGCATCTGGAAGACTAGAAATTTAGCTTGTTTTCAACATATCTGGCCTGCTGATCCTAGTGTGGTTATGTATAAGATGGTGCATTGGATTAATGATTGGAGTGTTTTGCAGGGGAGGGAGGACGCAAAACTGGAGCTGCAACAGGGCGCAAAGCTGCTGGAGCGAGTCGCGAGTGACATCTTCCAGGCGCGAAGGAGCTGGGCATCTTGGGTTCCAAGGATCGAAGATTGATTCAAAATTAGTGGACTATAGAGAGTTTTGCTTGCTTAGATGTTTTGTTCAGGCTGTGTCTGGTCTAGCTGAGTTCCTTGTGGGTGATGCTCACATAGGAACCTTTTCTCCTTAAAGCCTTGCCATCCTTGTATACAAGAGAGGGCATGGGCGAAGTTTTGGAAACACAAAAACATGTTGGTCTGCATTTCTGGTTGGAATTGACAGATATTTGGTTTCGTTAATGAAATCGAGGGGATCCCCCTTTCTTTCAGAAAAAAGTTAGTAAGAGCAACTTTAACAGGGCGACCCATTTCGTCCTCTGGCGTCCGTTTGGATCGGCGCGGACACAAAAGTCGGCCCAACGCGTCGACCCAAACGGATGTGCCTCCGCTTGGCGTCCGTCTGCCGACCCATTTCTGGCCTATTTTTGAGCCGGATTTGCATCGGCGATGACACGAGACGGACGCGCGCGCGCCTTCTCCTCCCCCAGGCCCGCTGGTCGGTGGCAGCCTTCACCATTTTCCTTCATTTTCCTCAAAACCCCTCCCGACCGCGTGCGCTCCCCCTCCCCCCGCCATGGACGACGACCTCGATGCCGCGGCCTGCCTCGCCTCGTCCGGCATGACAACCGCCCCCTCCGGCAAAGCCAAACCTCGCGCCCCCCGCAAGACAGCCGCCACGCCCAAGCCGAAGAAGACGCTGACGCCCGAACAACGGGCAAGGGAGTCGGCCAAGAGGAAGGGCCGAAGGCACGCGGCGGACGCGAGGGATGAAGCCATCGCGGCGGCCGTCGCCGCCGCCGCCGCGCAGCAGGAGGTCACCAACGCCCGCTTCGCGGCGACAACAAGGGAGGCGATGTACATGCTAGGGTTAAACCCTATCCAGCACGACCTCGTCAACGCCGTTGTGGCCGCGGCCAACACCGACTCATCCGCGTTCCCTCGGATGGTGCTGCACAATTCGCCCCGCGCGTCGGCTTGCACCCCAATGCCCGGCTTCCACGTCTACCCGCAGGCCTCCCGCCTCTCCGGGGAGTGCTCGCCCGAGGTGAGGGTGGTGGCGCCTTCCACGCCCGCGCCTGCGCCCATCGACCTGAATGCCATACCGGTGGCCGGTGGCTCGTCATCCGGAGGCGCGAGGAAACGCGCGCGGCAGATGCCAGCCGGCGTGCTGCCGGGCGCACGCAACCTGTTCGACGGAATGCCGGCCTCCGACAATGACGACTACATGCAGAACATGATCTTCGAGGGTGGTGCGCCGGCCACTGGCTAGGATCTCGGTGAGACACAAAGCCAGGACGGCCGAGGGGCGTTCACGCCGTCCACCTTTGATGAAGATCAGGCGGCCTTCATGCGTGATCAGGTCGGCCTGGACCTGGAGGGCTTCCCACTCGACCATGAGTTTCCGGAGGACTACGGGCAAGAGGAAGAGGACGAGTGCGACATCGAAGGGGAGTCTTTGTTCAAGGACGAGCTCGCCAACCAAACCGCCGGGGCGAAGCCGAAGCGCAAGAGCAAGCGGGCCAAGGCATACACGGCGGCCGAGGACAAGCTTCTTTGTGAGTGTCGGAGAGACATTGGGCAAGACCCCAAGACGGGCGCCGAACAAAAGCATTCAACTTTTTGGATTCGTGTCCACCGTGAGTTCCATGAGCGCAAGAAGTTTCCGCCGTACCAAATAGTAAGCACGCGCGGGTGGGTGTCCATTTCGAAGCGATGGAGGGTGATCCAACAAGAATGCAACAAGTTTTGTGCCACTCTTGAGAGCGTCAAGGCCCGCCTCTTTTGTGTCATCAAGTTTATAGTTGCGTGTTCATTTGCATACCATTTGCCAATATGCTTGCATGAAATACATTTGGAGGCATTTCAAGCTTTGGAGGCATTCAAGGTACAACACAATGGCAAGTGTTTCAGCCTCTCCCATTGCTTTAGGGTCATCAAAGACGAGGAGAAGTTCAAGGCGCAATATGCCGCCCTCAAGTCGCGTGGGGGGCATGATGAGCAAGAAGGACTCAAGGGAGGAGGAGCGCCGGCGTTACAAAGAAGAGAAAATGAACGCCTTCACAAAGAAGGAGGCTTGAGATGGACGCGGAGAAGCAAGCCAAGATGCTTGAGATGGAGGCGGAGAAGCAAGCCAAGATGCTAGAGATCGTGGCCGCCAAAGCCAAGACCAAGGTGAAAGAAGTGGCTCTCGCGAGCATGATGACCGGGGTGGAGATCATGAAGGTGGATCTCAACACCGTGTCGCCAAGGAAGAGGCTGTGATTCGAGAAGATGCAGGCCAACATGCTCAAGTTCGACGACGAATGATCTACGGCGGCGAGCGCCATCCTTCTTTTTTATGCCGGCAGGTGTGCGGGCATGACCACGGGGCCCGCGATGGCGTGGTCGAACTCAAGTCACACTCTTTTTTGTGTGCCGGCATGTTTGCCGGCCGCTGGCGAGTGCGCCAGCATAAACAGTGTGGTGATATTTTAAAGCCGGTATTGTATATCGGCGTTGGCATGGTGCCGACATGAGACATGGCCGCTGGCATGATCTATGGCCGCGGACCTTTTTTAAAATTATGTGCGGACATGAAATGAGTCGGCGCGTTGGCGCACTGCCTATCCAAATATAAAACAGGACGGACGTCGAAGGGGCGGCCGACCCAAACGGACAAAGAAAAGACAAAAGCGCCGTCCGTTTGGGTCGGTGCGTTGGAGTTGCTCTAATACGGCCGGCCTTGTTTGCAATCTCTGCTGCAACCTGCAATGCGTATGGAGTACAGGAGGAGGGCCGCTATTCCAAGTCAACCCTGCGCTTCTGCGAATGTTTATTGAGACAGAGAGATAGAGTGAGAGACCGGGCTGACCGTGGCTCGGATTTCGGCGTCTATTGGGTCATTTTCCGTGGGTCTTCCTTCACGGGCACCCGCAGCATGGGTGTTTCGCACGAAAGCCCTTGTCGTTTCTGAATTCTCAACTGCCATGCGAACGTGAGGGTGATTTGCTAGGAAGACCAAATAAATAAATCAAGCATACCACCTGGCATACATTTCGGACCTACACACTGCCGCATGGAGTGGGAGCGTTCATCGCTTGTTAATTAATCAGACTGCAAATGACTTCAGTGTAAAATCTACTACCACTAGTGTGCTCGTCGTCTATAAGACTAGACTAGAACCTCGCTAGTACTAGCTAGATTCTGTGTGATGACAGCTTGACACCAACGATGCTTCAGGCAGGACAAATAAGTCTGCTAGTCAAAGTCAATAAGTCCGCTATATTATCTCTTGAATATTCGCCTAGATTCTGTGCTCAGCTCCACAAATATTAGCGTCCGTCCTGTTTGAAGCTAGGTCGCACAGACTTTGCCCACCAAAGCGTGGAAAAGAGTTCGAAAAGCAAGTTGCACCAATCATACTTCATTGCAGACATATATACTTTTTGAGTGACATATAAGGTCTCCTGTAAATGTAAAAGTAAACGTTTGAAGGGGTTCGAAAGCGGGCTGGAAAAAAGCTGGATCAAGGAAGGCACCGGCGGGATCAACACTATGCCTCGTTTTTTTTTTTGAAACAAACACTATGCCTCGTGAATCTCTACCAGAACTGGAATTGGAGAACAACATATACTTTAGATGCTTCCGCATTTCTTTCTTCGAAAGGTGTTTAAACTCGTACTGTCGGTTTCTCATTACTCGTACTGTCGGTTTCTCATTAATCGCCAAGTAGTGCTGCCCAAGTTGTTAATCCGCTGCGTGGCTCTTGGTGTTCACGCAAAGGTGTGTGACAAAACAGCAGGCCACATGTGCTCGAGCACACACTAGCTATTACTACTACTACTCCACTTGGAAAACAGAAACGGAGCTAGACGGATAAACTTGACAGCCACATGCATGGGCCTGCGACGCCATTGGCAGCTTTGGACCCTAGTCAAAACTTCACAGTCACAGGCCATCGATCGGTCGACAGCATATGCGTGCGTGTTTTTTTAAGCCTGTACCGTAGAACAATTGTTCTACGGTTAATTATATTAATAAAAGTAAATATTTACAAAGTCTCTCCTCTCAAAATAACAAAAAGACTAAATTACCCAATACCAGCTCTAGGCAGCATCATGAAAAATCATAAATGAGAATCAATCCAGGATTGTAACTGTTGTGCCTTTGCTGCTTTAGCTCTGTGAATAGTAGTCTTCAGCGTTTCTTTCAAATAGTGCATCCAACTCATGGTATGTGGCGCTTCATTTCTAAAGATTTTATCATTTCTAACGGACCAGGTGCTCCAGCAGCCTGCAATGATGATGTCTAGTGCCAAATTATGTGGTATCTCAAGGAGTCTGATGTGGATCTCATCGTAATTTGTGATGCCTCTAACTCTATTAGGCGTGATCTTATCCCAACAGTCATTGGTGAAATTGCAAACCCAAAATAGATGAATAAGTGTTTCTTCAGTTTGATCGTGGCATAGGGCACAGTGGTAGTCTGGTAGATACATGGACCTTCTGAGTAGGAGATTTTCGGTGTTAATTCTATCATGTAGTAACAGCCAAAAGAAGAATTTGTATCTCAGCCGAACTGCACATTTCCAGAGTGATTCCAAAATATTGTGTGCAGAACTGGCCCCCATAAGGGCTTTATACATCTTGATTGCCGAATAACTCCTCTGATTACCTTTGCATATCCATTTATCTTTCTCATTTGAGTGTGCTCTATTTTGCAAAATTGACTGGAGTAGCAGTAGTTGTTGGTATGCTTGTGTTGAGAGGGGCAGTTGAAACATATCTTCCATGTTATCTTGAGCAATGGCCTCTTGAAGTGTGATTTCTGTGTCATGGCAGAAGGAAAAAAGGTGTGGGTAGCTAATTGAGAGTTCTTGTCGTTGCCATTTATCCCTCTAAAAGTCAATTGTATCACCTTGACTTGGTATGCATAGTGCAAGCCTCTTGTAAGTTGGTAGAAGTTTGAGAATAGCTTTCCACCAAAAAGAACCTACATTTCTGATATCTGGTAGATGTTGGCTGTAATATGACTCTCAAATGATTTTGACTCATGGGATGTCTTCCTTATTCAAGAATTTGTGCAGAAATCATAAGGAGTGCCTGGTTGTGGATTCCAGCATCAAGTATTCCAATGCCTCCATGTGATTTTGGCTGACAAGCTTTCTCACATGCAATCATAGCCATCCCCTTGTCACCGGAACCATATTTCCTCCAAAGACAGTGTTTCAGCTATGAGTTAATTTGGTTGAGCACTGTTATTGGGATCATTAGTATGGACATGTAGAAGATTGGCATGCTTGAAAATATTGATTTGACCAAGGTGAGCTTATCCCCAGTAGAGAGCAGGGTGTTACATCCTGATAGCCTGGTGGCAACCCTTTTCGGCAAGGGGGAGAAGTCGTCCACTTTGGGCTTAGAATGGCATAAAGGAAGTCCCAGTTATTTGATGGGTCGTTGTCCAATTTGGCAGCCTAGCAAGTTCGATAAGGTAGTCATCATCTCGTGTGTTTATAGCAAGCAGGGTGGATTTGGAATAGTTGACCTTGAGCCCAGTGTAAGTAGCATAGTGGATCAGCAGATTTTTCAAGTGTGTGAGTTGGGTAGGAGCAACCGGTAAAACCAAGAGGGTATCATCAGCATATTGAATGGCTGGAAAGTCAAGGCATGATTTGTTGGAAATATGCCCTAGAGGCAATAATAAATGGTTATTATTATATTTATTTGTTCATGGTAATTGTCTATTATTCATGCTATAATTGTATTGTCCGGAAATCGTAATACATGTGTGAATACATAGACCACAACCTGTCCCTAGTAAGCCTCTAGTTGACTAGCTCGTTGATCAACAGATAGTCATGGTTTCCTGACTATGGACATTGGATGTCATTGATAACGGGATCACATCATTAGGAGAATGATGTGATGGACAAGACCCAACTTAAGCATAGCATAAAAGATCGTGTAGTTTCGTTTGCTAGAGCTTTTCCAATGTCAAGTATCTTTTCCTTAGACCATGAGATCGTGCAACTCCCGGATACCGTAGGAGTGCTTTGGGTGTGCCAAACGTCACAACGTAACTGGGTGACTATAAAGGTGCATTACGGGTATCTCCGAAAGTGTCTGTTGGGTTGGCACGGATCGAGACTGGGATTTGTCACTCCGTGTGACGGAGAGGTATCTCTGGGCCCACTCGGTAATGCATCATCATAATGAGCTCAATGTGACTAAGGCGTTAGTCACGGGATCATGCATTGCGGTACGAGTAAAGAGACTTGCCGGTAACGAGATTTAACAAGGTATTGGGATACCGACGATCGAATCTCGGGCAAGTAACATACCGATTGACAAAGGGAATTGCATACGGATTGATTGAATCCTCGACACCGTGGTTCATCCGATGATATCATCGTGGAACATGTGGGAGCCAACATGGGTATCCAGATCCCGCTGTTGGTTATTGACCGGAGAGGCGTCTCGGTCATGTCTGCATGTCTCCCGAACCCGTAGGGTCTACACACTTAAGGTCCGGTGATGCTAGGGTTGTAGAGATATATGTATGCGGAAACCCGAAAGTTGTTCGGAGTCCCGGATGAGATCCCGGACGTCACGAGAGGTTCCGGAATGGTTCGGAGGTAAGGATTTATATATGGGAAGTCTTATTTTGGTCGCCGGAAAAGTTTCGCGCTTTATCGGTATTGTAGCGGGAGTGCCGAAGGGGGTCCGAGGGTCCACCAAGGGGGTCCACCAGCCCCGGGGGGGCCACATGGGCTGTAAGGGGTGCGCCTTGGCCTATATGGGCCAAGGGAACCAGCCCCAAGAGGCCCATGCGCAAGAGATAAGAAAAAAGGGAGAGTCCTAAAGGGGGAAGGCACCTCCGAGGTGCCTTGGGGGGGAAGGACTCCCCCCTGGCCGCACCCTTCCTTGGAGGAAGGGGCAAGGCTGCGCCCCCCCCCTCCCTTGGCCCTATATATAGTGGGGGGGGGGGAAGGGAGGGCAGCAACATCTAAGCCTTGGGCGCCTCCCTCCTCCCCTGCAACACCTCTCTCTCTCTCGCAGAAGCTTGGCGAAGCCCTGCCGGAGACCCGCTACATCCACCACCACGCCGTCGTGCTGTTCGATCTCCATCAACCTCTCCTCCCCCTTGCTGGATCAAGAAGGAGGAGACGTCGCTGCACCGTACGTATGTTGAACGCGGAGGTGCCGTACGTTCGGCACTCGGTCATCGGTGATTTGGATCACGGCGAGTACGACTCCGTCATCCACGTTCATTGGAACGCTTCCGCTCGCGATCTACAAGGGTATGTAGATGCACTCCTTTCCCCTCGTTGCTAGTAGACTCCATAGATGCATCTTGGTGAGCGTAGGAAAATTTTAAATTATGCTACGATTCCCAACATGATTGGTGCCTCAGTGGGGATTCAATCAGGTGATTTGACATGGCTTGAGCATTGTTTGCAGAAGATCAGCTGCCAGCACGAATATCAGGGGGGATAGAGGTTCACCCTGTCTGACACCCTGTTTGCATAGAAACTGCTTACGAGGCACACCATTGAGCAGGACTGAGGAAAAACTTGTGTTGTAAATTTGCTTAATCCAATTGATCCATCTGTTCCCGAAGCCTCTGGCAGCCAATATTTCAAAGATGGTGTCATGATTCAGAAGGTCAAAAGCTTTTTCAAAGTCTAGCTTTAGCAGCACAATTTCTTTTTTGGATTGGAAGCATTAGTAAATGTATTCATACGACCAGGCAAGACAATCTTGGATGCATATGTTCTTCAAGAATCCATATTGATTCTTATGGACCAAGTGGAGCATAAGCTTTCGCAATCTGTTAGCTAGAAGCTTGGTTATGATTTTTAGGGTGCTGTTGAGCAAAGAGATGGGCCTGAAGTCTCCTGGTTTAATAGCAGCATCTTTTTTGGGGATCAATATCCTTCTACTAGCAGAACAAAATTATTTAATTTTCAATTTTAAAAGGATCAAGCTTGCAACACATCAAAAGCACACTTGGTCAAGTGGTTAGAGCATCTACAGCCGGACCCCTCAAACCCGTCTCAAACGCCCGGACAGGCTGCCCACTCACTGCCCGGTCACAATTTTTTGACCTAGACGGGCCACTCAAACGACCCTCAAACGCACGGGCTGACCGGTACCCCCCATATCCGGCCCAAATATGGGGCGGATATGGGGTCGTCTGGGCACGCCCGACACGTCAGACCCGACAGCCGGAGCCCACTCCAAATTGCACCAAATCAACCAAACCCTCCCTCCTTCTCCCGCCGCCCTCCAACCATTCCCGCGCCCAGACCCTCGACGAACTCCATCCTTGCTCCCAATCCTCACCTCCGGTCCTAATCCACCACCGGACATGTTGTCCAGCCCGACCCACACCACCGTCGCGACGGAGACGCAGTCCGCCTCGTCTGTGGGAGGCGCGGTGTCATCAGCGGCGACTTGCAAGGCGGAGAACGTCGCTTGCAAGTTGCGGCGACGCCGGCAGTGAGAGAGGGAGGCGGCGGCTGCGGTGCAGGGAGGTTCAGACGTGGTGGAGCAGCCGTCTCCTCCGCCGCGCCCGGATACCCGTACCCCTTCCCTCCGAGCACCTACGCGGATTACGTTGTCCGCCCCCTTTGGGACGCAGGGTGATCCGAGCGCCGGCTGGGCCATTCCGGAGAGTTTTCTGCCGGCGGTCGACGTGTCTAACACGCCGCAGCTCGTTCGGGCGCGGATGAGCACGGGCTCCAGCAGTGCCTGGGCTGCCTCAACATGTTCGACAAAATGACCGAACAAGAGTCAATACGTTTTCTTTACTCTTGTCCGATCATATTTTAGCATAGACCACTAGTTCATTTGCTCATGATGAATGCTTGCAAATTTGAATCATGTAGGAGGCGTTCTTGTCGAACTTGATTAATGACCATGAAGAACAACCGATCAAAATGGAGTATGAATTGGAGGCCACCACCGCATTTGAAGTTGGGACAACATCCGATTCTAATCCGAGCAAGAGGAAGAAGAAGACCAAGACGCCGAAGGCAAGAGGTACGACATTCTCAAGATTTAAGGACATCTTGTTGGTCAAATCTTGACTGACCACAACAATGAATCTAATATGCGGCACTGATATGCGGCAGCACCGGCGAAGAGAGAAAACTCTTCATTGATTGCAAGTTGCGGTCGAGCACCAACAGCCCCGCCCCCACGGACCCCGTGGACCAGTCATCGCCGCCCGTGCAAAAGGCCGTGAGACTCTTCGGCGTTGACCTTCTCATGGCGCCGGCGCCGGAGCCGGGGGTGCAAGAGGGCCAGAGACTTGGTGAAGTCGCCGCCGGCTCCGAAAGTGGCGCTCAAGAAGCAATCCATAGAGCTGGCGCTAGCGTAGGGTTGGAACTATTGGCGGCGGTTTTTGCTCTCATAACTCAGGTGGTAGAGCTTAGCTTAATTAGTCCCTTGTTGGTATCATCAACTTTGTTTGTTTATTTGTCATGTTCTTGCATGCTTTGATGTAAATCTTATCCTCCCAAAAGTGTATAGTACTAATTAAGGAAGCCCTAGAAGGCTAGCTTAGCTCGTTCAACCGACGACGACGAAGATAGATAATAACGTTTTGAATGTAGCTTAGCTCATTAGTTTCCTTGACAAAAATTGAAGCATATCCTATTTGGTACTAGAAGTATCTAGATATTTAGCATCCATTTTGACCTAGCTCCTTTTCTCGCGCCTTTTTATACACGTGTTATATTTTATATGGACACCCTGTGTAGTGTGTCTGAGACGTGATGTGATTGTTGTGTAGCTAAATGCACGTGCATGCATGTTAAGAGCATCTCCAGCCGCGGCCCCAACAGCCCCTCTTCAGGCGTTTTTGCCGCGTCGGTGCCCAAAAATCGGCCCAGTCACATCCCCAGGAACCCGTTTTTCGCCGGCTTGGACAGAAATTGGTGCCGGCGGCCTCAGGCTGAACCCGGCGCGCTGGGGGGTGCTCGAGGGCGCCAGGGCGAGCGGTTTTGGCGTGAAAACGCCGCGGGCCCGCCGAGTCAGCGGCACGCGCCTCGTCTTCCCCAGAACGCATCGGTTTCCCGCGGGGAATCAATGGTAAGGCTGCCGCCGGTCAGCTTTGCCATTGATTCCTCACGGGCGGCGCGTCATGGGCGGCCTGGCACGGCGACGCCTCCCCTTCCAGCACGCGTGCACACGGCGCCTGGGGCTATAAAAACCAGAGGCTTCCCTCACCGCTGGCCACCCAGTCCGCCGAGCCCAAACCAGCCGCCGTCCCTCCCTTCCGCCGCCGAGCACTGCCGCTCTCCCCTTCCCTCCCCTTCCCCTCCTTCTCTCCATGGCGGAACGCTTCCCCGGCGACGCCGCGGCGGCCAACGGCTTCGGCCGCCGCTCTCTCCAGGAGTGCGAATCGTGGCTGCTCTTCGAGGTGAACATCCCGGCGCCGCCGGACATGCGCGCCGGGCCGACGGGTTGGAAGCTCAGCAACGGCGGCGTCCCCACCCCCCTCCCCCCGTGCCCGACGTCGACGTGCGCCCTGGTTTCTTCGCCGCCGAGGTCGACCGCGTGTGTGCGTCCTTGTCGGAGGAGCAGCGCGCCCTGCCCCAATACGCCACCGACAACAACGCCGCATGGGCGGACTACTTCAAGCGGCGGCAGGCGCAGCGGCTGGAGTCCACGAACGGGGCGCCGGTGGTCGGCGGCCTGAAGAACAGCGACGGGCGCCACCTCTGGTGGGGCGTCCCCGGCCGAACCCTGCACGAGGTGATAGCGCACCTCGAGGGCGGCAACAACCCGCCCCTGCCGTACCCCGCCGCGCCGGCGGCCGTGCCGGCCCCTCGCCGGAGCGCCGGGCCGTGGGTGCCCAGGAGGTTCAGCGGCTCCTCCTCCTCCCACTCTTCATCCTCCTCCCGCTCCTCCTCCCACTCTTCCGGCTCGCGGCGCTCCTCGGCGTCAAGGCAGAGCCCGTCGCGGAGACACCACTCGGCCGGCGCACCCGCAGCGTCGGCAACGTCATCAACGAGGGCGGCCGGCATGCCTCCTCCTCGGCTCCTCCGCGTTTCGTCAAGCCGAAGACGGAGTCGGGGCTCGCCGCCGTCAAGCCGGAGCCGGACCTCCCCGCCGTCAAGGAGGAGGCGCTCGACGATGACGCGGCCCTCAAATGGGCGCACGACGATTGGCTGCAGACGGAGAGGGAGCGCCAGTGCGCCACCTTAGCGCAATTCGCAGCTCGTCGCCGTGGCCGGGACGAGGGGGGCATCGTCGTCCTCGACGAGAGCGACGACGACGACGACGCGCCGCCACTGCCGGTCCGCCATGGAGACGCCGGGCAGACGTCCAGCAGGGGCGGCCGCGTCATCAAGAAGGAGAAGACCGACGACGACGACGAGGACGGCGGCGACGTCGGCGACTTCGCCTCGCTGATCGACTTCTTCGCCCAGTATATGCCTTTTTTTTAAATAATTTATGTAAAACACCGAACATGTTGAATATTAATGCGAAGTTTGCTGAATTTTAGCCGAACTCTGCCGAATTCATATATTTTAAAATAAAAAAAAGCGTCTGGGGCGAGCGGCTGCGAACCCGCTCGCCCCCGCGCCGATTTTAGCGCCGGCTCGCCCTAGGGGGCGCGTAAAATCACCGCCTGGGGGCCAACGGCTGGAGATGCTCTAAGTGTGGAAAGAGAAAGAGAAGTGATGCACTGTAGTGTAGAGGCAATGTCACGACACGCAGGGATCGAGCGCGCCCATGGCCGCCCGCATGCATGCATGCATGCATGCACACACTAGAGACATCTGCTCCTTAGATGATATGATAAATTTATTAGCAGCTGGGCCGGGGGAGGAGGAACAGAACAGAAGAGAACATCTGCCCTTTACCGGGGATATGCTCGCCGGTAGAAAAGATAATGAAATAAAATCCGAAGGAAAACAAAAACAAATGCACTGTCCCTGTAACAAATGCAACACTACCCCTACACGTATGGTACAGGTGGTGGCCTGGCCTGGTGGGTGGTTGCTAGCTAATACTGTAGTAGCGCACGCAGAACAACCAGTTGCATGCCTACTTGCTTTTTTTAGGGGTAAACGCAACTTTATTTAAATAAAATATGGTTTGGGACCTCGTCCGCTACAACATGTAGAATGCAGTCCGGAGGAAAGTTAAGAAAATAAACCGAATTCTTGTTGCTAATACCCTCTTTAGCTAGCCCATGCGCCGCTCTATTCGCCGAGCGTCGAACCCAAGTAACTTTGAACTCCTGCCTAGTCCTCAGCAACTCCTTCGTCTCTTCCACGAGCTGACCCATAGTCGACAGGTTTCTGGATTCCTCATTTAGCATGGTCACCACCTCCTGACAGTCCAGCTTGACATGAAGACGCTGAATGTTCAGATTGAGCGCCAGTTGCACGACGCTTCTTGTCGCGAGCATCTCAGCGAGTTGGGGGTTTACAGTACCGGGGAAGAAGACCGAAGCTCCTCCTCTATAAGCACCATGGTGATCCCTCAGGACCACGCCACCCCCTCCTCCATCCCGCGTCTTGGATGTTGCTCCATCCGCGGCCTTGACCCAACCCAGCTTAGGTGGCATCCACCTCTCTTCTCTCCTTGGTTCTCTGGTCATCGGCTCCCTCAAGTTCACAAGCCGCCATTCATGGATATGCACATGCACTCTCTCTGCCAGTTCCCTAGCATCCTGGATCCTCTTTCCATCTCTGGTTTCATTCCTCGCACACCACAGGCCATATAATGCATGAATCATCGTCTCCCGCTCCTCTGCGCCAGCCTCTGCGAACCACGTCTTGAGCCAAGCGACGAGGCCTTGCAGCGAACCATCCATTGCTGGTGGCAGCACTACAAGTTCCCCCTTCTCTTCGCACAAAGATTTCCAGAATAACATAGAGTGGGGGCATGCCCAAAAGCGATGATAGGTTGTTTCTTCTCGTCCGCAAGTGCAGCAAAACACTCCAGGCTTGATCCGACGACGGTGCAGTTCCGACCCGACAGCAAGACCATTTTTTAACAAACGCCATGCGTGAATTTTTGCCTTGCCCGGTGCGTTGGTCTCCCAGAGTGCCAGCCACGCCTTGTGCTCCCTGCTAGGCATCGAGGAGCTCGGCTG
Source organism: Triticum aestivum (assembly GCF_018294505.1). NCBI lineage: Eukaryota > Viridiplantae > Streptophyta > Magnoliopsida > Poales > Poaceae > Triticum > Triticum aestivum. Next base: position 363,366,044 of record NC_057802.1, on the reverse strand, counting down.
TCCGGTCCTCGCGCCCTTCAGCTGCATACAGAGATGATAAGCGGATTTGACCGACAATTGTCCGCTCCTGGTGTAGTTCCACGCTAAGAAGTCCGGCCTGTTTTGTCCTCCCACCAGAATCTGCTTAATGTCCTCTACATTGCCGGGCGTGAACATCCGAGCTAATTTGCTCATATCCCATGCATTCCCTGCTTCATCCAAGAGGTGCCTCACATGTGTTATCCCCGGCACATATTGCTGCCCCAGAGGTTGTAGGCTGCCCTGGCACGGTATCCAATTGTCATGATGAATCTTAACAGAGGTGCCATCCCCAATTCTCCAAACGCTCCCTGCTCTCAAGAGCTCTCGACCATGAATGATACTCTCAAATGTGAAGGAGCCTTCATTGGGGCACGTGGCGTTCATGATCAACCCCTCAGGAAAGTACCTGGCTTTGAGCACCCGAGCACACAAGGAAGATGGAAGCTGTAGGACACGCCAAGCCTGTTTTGCCAGTAGAGCTTGGTTGAATGCCTCCGGATCCCGAAAGCCCATTCCACCCTCCCTCTTGGCCTTGCACATTTTAGTCCACGCCAACCAGTGCACCTTCCGCTCCCCATTCGCTTCTCCCCACCAGAAGTTTGACGAGATTGAAGTCAGATTCCGGCACATTTTCTTGGTGAGTTGGAAGCAGCTCATGGTGAGGGTTGGTGCCTTGGACAAGCCCTGTCCCTTCCATCCTGGAACTTTCCCAGCTGAGCTCTCTTTCACATATTTGAATGTTCCATCCTTTGATCTACCAACCAGTGTCGGTAGACCTAAATACCTTTCATTTAGAGCTTCAGTATTGATTCCAATAATACTAAGGAGTTCGGCTTTCCTCGCCTCTCCACATCCTTTCCCAAAAAACACCGAAGATTTCTGTAAGTTTACTTTCTGTCCTGAGGCCTCCTCATAGACCTTTAAAATATCTCTTAGCGCTTCAAAGTTCCCGCGGTTTCCTTCCAGAAATACAATGCTGTCATCTGCAAAGAGAAGATGAGTGATATGGGGGCCAGTGCCCCCAAACGACACACCTCTCAGATTGTTATCCTGTTGTGCAGCCCTCAGCAGAGTAGAGAAACCCTCTACACAAAATAGGAATAGATATGGAGAGAGCGGGTCACCCTGTCTTAAGACCCTGGATGGAAGAAAACATCTCGAGAAACCACCATTCAGTTTGACAGAGAACCTTGCTGAAGTCACACACCTCATAATCATCTGAATCCACACGTGGTTGAAGCCCAATCTGGCAAGCACCTGTTCAAGAAAGATCCACTCCACCCGGTCATACGCCTTCATCATATCCAGCTTCACTGCACACAACGGTGTCTTCCTCTTTCTCATTCTAATGGCATGAGTGCACTCATAGGCCACCAGAACGTTGTCTGTCATCAGATGCCCCGACACAAAAGCACTCTGCTCCTTAGAGATTAATACTGGAAGAATCACCTTGAGCCTGTTTGCAAGCACCTTAGTAGTCATTTTGTATAAAATATTACATAGGCTAATCGGCCTAAACTGAGAGAGCAACTCCGGTGCGTTTATTTTTGGGATCATCACAATAATCGTGTCGTTGAAACGCTCCGGCGTAGACTCCCCGGACAAGAAGCCTCTAACCGCCGCACATACATCTGCTTTTAACAAAGACCAGTGTCTTTGATAAAACAGGGCCGGCAAACCGTCTGGTCTCGGTGCTTTCGTCGGTCCTATTTGGAACAGGGCCTGTTCGATCTCCTCGTCCGTAATAGGTGCTACCAATTTGTCATTCATCTCCTCTGAGATCGCCGGGACAAAGTGTCCTAGGAGCCCCTCCGCATTGACCGATCCCTCAGACGTGAAAAGATTCTCATAAAAGTTGCTGCCAACTCTCTCATTCCCTCATCATCCACACACCGCGTTCCGTTCTCGCGAGCCAGGGCCTTAACCGTATTCTTCCTCTTTCTATGTGAGGCACGGTTCTGAAAATACTGCATGTTGCGGTCCCCTGCTTTGAGCCAATCAACGCGTGATCGCTGTCTTTGCATAACCTCTTCTCTTTCATAAACTTCCTTGAGCTGGCTCTCGATGTCTCTTACCTCGGCGGTTAATCCAGTGATCACCGCCCTTTCTTTGGCATCGAGAAGTTGTTTTTTAAGCCTTTGAATCTGTTTGCGAACCGAGCCAAACACTACTCGGCCCCACCTCTGCATCTCTTTCGTTATCTCGTGAAGCCGGCCGCACACAACCCCGGGCGACTTGTGTTGCCCCTGGACTTGTCCCCAAATCCGCTGAAACATCGCCTCGTAATCATCATGCCTCAGCCACATCTCCTCAAACCTAAAGGGGCGGTCCCCTCTAGGTTTCTCGGTCACCAAGTCCCGCACCCGCACCACCAACGCCATGTGGTCGGACTCCTCTGTAACAATATTTTCTACCTCCGTTCCCGGGAACAGACCCGTGAAGTCACATGTGCACGTTGCTCTATCAAGCCGCACTTGAATATTGTCACCATTCTCTTGTCTGTTATCCCATGTGTATTGATATCCCGAGAAGCCCAAATCAGCCAAACCGCAGTCGGATAGGCACTCGTTGAATGCTTGCATTTGAGAGAAGTTCCTCGGGTTGCCACCAAGTTGTTCCGATCTAAAAAGAATTTCATTAAAGTCTCCAACATCTTGAGATTTAAGATATCGGATAGCCTCCCAAGTTTTCTTTCTCAAATCAGTCCTGGGCTCCCCGTAGATTCCAGTGAATCTCCAGGTGTGCCCATCCGCACAAATCTCAGCATCAATGTAATACTGGCACCATGGCCTCACCGTCACCTGTATGTGATCTCTCCACCATAGCGCAAGCCCACCGCTTTTTCCATTACAATCCACTGCCAGTCCATTGCGGAAACCCAACCTCCACTTAAGTTTCTCCATAGCTCTAGCATTCTTCTTCGTTTCCGACAAAAAAACCACCGCTGGGTTGTAAGACCGTATCAAGTCTCGTAGTTCGCCCACTGTCGAGTCCAACCCCAGTCCAGGCCGTTCCAGGCCAAGCAATTCATTGATCCCGGCGGCCCAGCCCAACAGGGTCCGCCGATGCATTGTTCTCTTCGATGCGCTCAAACACTGAGGAAGTCTTCTGCCTCGTATCGCGAATGAACGTATCATGGTTCACTTGCCTGTCATGATCACCTTTTGCAACCCAAACTTGCTTGGGGGGGGGGGTCTCTTCTTACCTGATTCTTTTTCACGGTATTCCTGTTGGGTGCCCACCTCTTTCCCATCCTGATACCTCGGCCTCCTGAAGTACCTGCCCTTAGTCCGCCCAAAACCGCGCGAAGATTCTCCGTATAAATCCCTCCCGCCAGCACGGTCAGTCCAAGCGTCATTGTATGATGCTGTGGCGGCCTTCGTCCGCCCCACGATCTGCATGGGATGCCTCCTTGCGATACGTGCCTGCATGGCGTCTCCCCCTCGACAAATGCAGCCTGCTGTCGCGGCTCCGAGCGAGGCGCTGCATGGCGAGACGCTGCATGGCGCTGCTCCCGGCGCGGGGAGCCGCTCCTTGCCTCATCCTGCCTCCTATTTAATTCCGTCCGAAGATCAAACTCTCTCTTCTGCTCTAATCTCGTTCTGAGATCATTGCCCTGCATCTCTGCCAAGTTAGGTGCACCCCTGGACGGGCTGATGACCTCTTTTTGTGCGTCCCTAGACCCTTCGCCAGTGCGAGAGTTGGCCGTGTAAGAGAAGTCTCTCTTCAGGTTTCGCTTGACTGGCTGGTCCCTGACTTTGGGGTGCTCTACGTTCTTGTTTGTAGTCTCACCAGTGTGAGAATTACCACCCCCAAGATTGCTGATACTGGCCCCAGCCATAGATCCTTCTTTACCTGAGTTGTTCCTCCCCGGAGAAGCTCTGAGCCAGCCCCCCCATTGTTGGTTTGTGTCTACAGGAGGGTCACACACACCCCCTACATGAACTAGTCTACCACAGTCAAAGCAGAAGTGCGGAACCTACTTGCAGGACGGTCACACACACCCCCTGCATGCCTACTTGCTGGTTGTTTATTCATGCGCATGCAAGGCATTGACATGTGCAACACATTGCCGTCAATTTCGCAGCTACTGTAGTGACTATTGGGGATATTACCACTGGCGTAAACCGGCCAGGAGAGGCCGGGTTAACCCCATAAGTAGTTCATTATATCTGAAGCCCATGAAGACAGACGGTGACACTTTATGAAGGCCCAGGGCCCAAAGCCGGTTTAAGGCCTGTAGACATAAACCGGTATTGATATGTAAACTTGTGTTGTAAGATAGAAAGAGCAGAGACCGAGCCGGACACGTTTATGAGCCGGCCTCGGGATTCTGTAAACCGACGGGCGTCAACCCATGTATATAAGGGGACGACCCGGCGGCGGTTCAAGGACAACAGACAATAACTCAAGACCCAGGCAAAGCGTATTCGCTCCCTGGTCATCGAAACCCAAGCAATCCCACAACAACTGGACCGTAGGCTTTTACCTTCACCGCAAGGGGCCGAACCAGTATAAACTCTCTTGCGTCCCTTGTCCGCTTTAACCCCTTTAAGTTAACCCATAGCGATGGCTCCACGACTAAGTCCTTTCTCTAGGACATCTGCCGTGACAAAACCACGATAGTTGGCGCCCACCGTGGGGCCATTGCACGATGGTTTCAAGTTCTTAGAGGGCAACTTCAAAGGACTCAAGGGCTACGCTGTGGGCCGGATGACCAAGAGTCATCGTGGCAAGTTCTACATTGACGATGCAGGCTGGGGCCCCGAGGCCGGCTCAATCGAGTACGGGTACCGGGTCCCCTTTGGTGGCATACACGTCTTCATTGGCAAGATCGGCAAACCGGGCCCTGAGCCGGACATCTGCACCGACCTCGTCGAAACGGCTCAGCGTGCGAGACCTGCCCGGGTTAAGCCTATCATGAAGCGTGCCTTCGTGGGAGTCATCCACGGAGGGGAACCTGAGGATAGATCGGAATCTGGTGGGGAAACCGTCATTTATTCCGGCGACGAGTCATCGACCGGAGAGACCGAGTCGTTATATCAGTTGCAAGATGGCCGGATTGGGGGCTGTTCCGATGGCGACAGTATTGCGGACCCCTTTGATCTGCCAAACAGGGTTGCGATCTTCATGGCCGGTACGCAACCAGCGCTCCACTCTTCGACCGCAACGGCGATGATTTCCAGATCGGTAGCAGCGACAGCGGCCGGGGCAGGAGGCCCTGTGCGACCGCCGGCTCAGGTTCTATCTGATTTGTTTGACGCGTTGGCAATGCTGATGGCAGAGGTTAACCCGGCGGATCAGGATGCACACAATACGGAAATCGCGAAGGTGAAAGATCAGATCACCCAGGCCAAAGCCGACTTGGCAGCTGAGGATACGTGGATGGCCGCGAAGCGGGCCGCATTGGATGCGCAGGCTTACTGGATTATGCTGGATCAGAGTGCGTCCAACGAAGTCCTAAAGAGGAGGTACCGATATCGCCTGCCGCCGGTTTATGACGCTAGAAACCTCTTTAATACCCCAGGAGCAGGGACCAGTAGCCACGTTTGGTGGATCCACCTCGTCAGAACAACATTGCAACACAACATGTCCCAACACCACCGGGTCATTACTCTAACCCGATGGACAACATTGTCGCTGCCGCTTCACGGCTGGCGGCCATCCCGATCGAAGGCGAGTCTCCGGCGGCGGTCGAGACGCGTCGGGTTAGGGAGCTTCTTCAGACAACTTTGGTTCAGCAGGAGGCTTATTCATATAGTCGCGACCAGATCCATTCCACTCCCCGCCCAAGCCAGAGTTAGAGCAGGCGTATGGATGAACCGGCAGTGTCAAGCAACGCGCGGAACCGTGATCCGCCCCGTGGCAATAACCCCGCGGGTGGTGCTGGTGATGCTCAGGAGGTGGTGGACCGGGCTCGGGCACGTAGAGAGGCCGAATTAGCGGCGCAGCACGAAGCCTGTCAGCTTAGTCCGGTTCGTCCAACCACGTCGGTGGAACCAGGAGTTACTTCTAGTTCTTTGGGAGTACCGTGTCTCGTCCCAGCGTTGCGCAATGTGCGCCTGCCCAAGGATTTCGAAGGCCCACGCAAGGTGCCGAATTACACCGCCGATTTGTCCCCTGAGACATGGGTCGAAAGCTATGAGATGGCCATGGAGATGCTAGATGTGGACGACGCGGCGTGTGCGAAATACTTCACCATGATGCTAGAGGGGACGGTCCGCACTTGGCTGAAGAGCTTACCGGCTAATTCTATCAGGTCATGGGCCGAGTTGAGAGCCCGGTTTATCCAGAATTTCAAAGATACACGCAAGCAGCCCATGTCAATTGTGGACTTAGCTGCCTGTGTCCAGGAAGAAGGAGAGTCAACAACCCGTTGGGTGCGCCGGGTTTCAGAGATTTTGCATTCATCGGACCGCATCAACGCTGATACCGCAGTTTTAACATTGGAAGGCAATTGCCGATTTGAACCCCTGAAGTTGAAGTTGGGACGGCTCAAACGTCATTGTAGTGACATGGGAACTCTCATGGCTGCTCTGGTGAAGTATGCCGACTCTGATAGTACCAAGGATCCCGAGTCTGACGATGATAAGACAGGGAAGGGAAAAAGGAGCGGCAATGCCAAGGGGCAGCACCACAACCCGGCAGGTCATGGAAACGGCAGCAGGTGTAAGGCGGACCACAGTTTAGACTTTGTGGCTAATACCAACACACATGACAAGGGCCAGCGGCGTAAGGGTAAACCGCCCCAGCGTGGTGGAGGGCCAAGTCCTAATCCGGGCCGCCTGTCTTATCTGTTGAATCAGCCTTGCCCAAAGCACGGGACGAAGGAGAACCCGTCCACACACCTCTGGAAAGATTGTTACATCATGCAAGAATTCAAAAACTCTGATGTTTTCCGGTATGATCATGGACCGGGTGGCGGTTCAGGCTCCGGATCTCATGGGCCGGGTTACGGTGGAGGTAATTCCGGTTCAGGCTTTCATGGCAACCAGAGTGGACAAGGTAATAAAAGCAATCAGGGCAACCAAGGTGGTTATAATAATCATGGGAATCAGCAACAGCAGCAGCAACAATCGGGTTACCAGAGCAACCCGAAGCAGTTGAATAGTGGGCAGTATCATGTCTTCACCACTAGCCTGGACAAGCGCGATCAGAAGCTTCATAAAAGGGCAGTGAACTCCGTTGAATCGGCGGTTCCCCGATACTTGCGCTGGTCTAAACAGCCTATTGTGTGGAGTCGAGAGGATCTTCCACCCCGGGTTGATAATCCGGGTCATCTGGCGTTGGTGGTGGCACCTCAGGTGGGAGGTTATAAGTTCACCAAAGTACTCATGGATGGGGGGAGTAGTATCAATATCCTTTATTATGAAACCTTCCGTCGCATGGGATTAACAGATAAAAATCTTAAACCGTCCAACACGGTCTTTCATGGTGTGGTACCTGGTAAATCGGCATATCCCGTTGGTAAGATAGCTCTGGAGGTTGCTTTCGGTGACGAGCATGATTCAAGATCGGAGAAATTGACCTTTGAAGTGGTGAAAATCAAGAGCCCATATCATGCCCTGTTTGGACGACCCGCTTATGCTAAGTTTATGGCACGGCCTTGTTATGTCTATCTGCAGCTCAAGATGCCGGGTCACAAGGGAACTATAACAGTGCATGGGAGCCGCAAGATCGCTTTGGAGTGTGAAGAAGGTGATGCGGCTTATGCTTTGTCGGTTTGTGCAACAGAAGAGTTGAAGTTTTACAAAGACAATGTTGATCCGGCAGATATGACTTCATTGAAGAAACCAACTACAGAGCATGATCCGACCCTGAAGTTTAAATCGGCTGATGAGACTAAGCTTGTTGACTTCGTGCCCGGCGATTCGTCCAAGCAGTTTAGCATCAGCGCTAACTTGGATCCGAAATAGGAAAGCGCGCTCATCGAGTTCATCCGTGAGAATCAGGACATCTTTGCGTGGAAGCCTTCTGACATGCCCGGTGTACCGAGAGAACTCGCTGAGCACACTCTCAATGTTGATCCCAAGTATAAACCGGTCAAGCAGTTTCTCCGCCAGTTCAATGAAGAAAGACGCAAGGCTATTGGAGAAGAAGTAGCCAGGCTCTTGGCAGCTGGATTTATCATTCAAGTATTTCATCCTGAGTGGTTGGCTAATCCGGTGCTGGTCCTTAAGAAGAACAACACTTGGCGTATGTGTGTGGACTACACAGATCTCAACAAAGCTTGTCCAGCAGATCCTTTTGCCCTCCCCCGCATTGATCAAATTATTGATGCTACGGCGGGTTGCGAGCGTTTAAGCTTTTTGGATGCATATTCTGGTTATCATCAGATCAAAATGGCAGTTAAGGATCAGGAGAAGACAGCCTTCATAACTCCCTTTGGAGCCTTCTGCTATGTATCCATGCCCTTTGGGCTCAAGAGTGCCCAGGCGACTTATCAACGGTGTGTGCAGAATTGTCTTCATAAACAGATCGGCCGCAATGTTCACGCCTATGTGGATGATATTGTGGTGAAATCAAGGAAGAAGGAGACATTGATTGATGACTTGAAGAAAACCTTTGATAACTTGCGGGTTTATAAAATGATGCTTAATCCGGCCAAGTGCGTCTTTGGTGTACCTGCAGGCAAACTCTTGGGTTTTTTGGTGTCTAACAGGGGCATTGAAGCTAATCCAGAAAAGATCAAAGCCATCACCTCTTTGGCCAAACCGAAGTGTATCAATGATGTTCAACGCCTGGTAGGCCGGATTGCCGCGTTGTGCTGGTTTATCAGTCGCTTGGGCGAGAAGGCCATCCCTTTTATATCAGATGTTGAAGAAAACGGATAACTTCGTCTGGAGTGACACCGCTAATGAAGCATTTGAGGACTTAAAGCGACAGTTGGCTAATCCGCCGGTTCTCGCTGCTTCGGTTGACAAGGAGCCATTGTTGCTATATGTGGCAGCTAATGCCCGGGCTGTTAGCGTGGCTATTCTGGTAGAGCGAAAGGAGGCTGGAAAGGAATATCCGGTTCAACGGCCGGTTTACTATATCAGTGAGGTACGTATTGAGTCCAAGCAGAGGTACCCGCATTGGCAGAAGTTGGTGTATGGAGTTTTCATGGCAAGCCGGAAGCTTAAGCAGTATTTCCAAGGTCATCCCATTACGGTGGTCAGCTCTGCTCCTTTGGGGGATATAATCCAGAACAGGGAAGCAACTGGCCGGATTGCGAAGTGGGCTATCGAGCTCGGGCCTCACGGGTTGAAATACATACCCCGAACGGCGATCAAATCTCAGGCACTTGTGCGTTTCATCAATGATTGGACGGAACTAGAAGCGCCAGAAGAGAAGCCGGATCATGCTTATTGGACTATTCATTTTGATGGGTCCAGGCAATTGGAGGGCTCGGGGGCTGGAGTCGTATTAACTTCCCCACGAGGTGATAAGTTTTGTTATGTTCTCCGTTTAATGTTCCCTTGCACTAACAATGCAGCTGAATATGAGGCCTTACTCCATGGTCTTCGGATGGCTAAGGAGATGAACCTAAGCCGAGTTAAGTGCTTTAGTGAGTCGGACCTGGTGGCTCAACAAGTGTCCGGCACTTGGGATTCCAAGGACCCACTCATGGCGGCATATCGTCGTGAGGTGGATATTATTGCAGGTCACTTCAAAGGTTATCAGGTGGATCATGTGGACCGGCGGAAGAACGAAGCGGCGGACGCTTTAAGCCGTTTAGGTTCCCAACATAAACCGGTTCCACCTAATATCTTCCTGGATGTGTTGCATGATCCGTCCGTCAAGCTCCCTGGTGAAGAGGATTTGGCTATTCCTGATCCGGAAGCTCAGTTGGTGGCGGCTCTTCATGTTATCCCGGATTGGACGGTTCCATATCTGGCGTATATGAACCGGGGCGAGTTACCAGAGGATGAAACTTTGGCCAGGCAGATAATCCGTCGGTCCAAGTCCATGACTATTATCAATGGAGAGTTACATCATTGCAGTGTGACACGGGCGATTCAACGCTGTGTGTCTCCGGAAGAAGGCCGTGAAATTTTGCGTGAGATCCACGAAGGAGATTGTGGTCACCACGCCGGTTCAAAATCATTGGTGGCCAAGGCATTCCGTCACGGTTTCTATTGGTTGACAGCTCATGCTGATGCTGAGGACTTGGTCAAAAGATGTGATGGCTGTCAGAAATTCTCAAGGCGCGCTCATGTACCGGCTCAAGAATTGAGGATGATTCCAATGACCTGGCCGTTTGCAACTTGGGGGCTGGATATGGTTGGCCTTTCAAGAGATCCAAGGACAAAAAGACCCACCTTTTGGTGGCGGTTGATAAGTTCACGAAGTGGGTGGAGGCAGAGCCGGTTAGTAAGTGTGATGCAGCTATGGCGGTTCAGTTCATCAAAAAGGTGATCTTCCGGTTTGGCTTTCGACACAGCATTATAACAGACAATGGTACCAATCTGTCCAAGGGTGCCATGAAGGAGTTCTGTCAACGTGAGCACATCCGGCTTGACGTGTCATCAGTGGCTCACCCCCAGTCTAATGGTCAAGCGGAGAGGGCCAATCAAGAGATCTTGAGAGGCATCAAACCCCGGCTTATGGTTCCTTTGCAACGGACGCCGGGTTGTTGGGTTGAGGAGTTACCTTTTGTGTTATGGAGCATCAATACCACACCCAACAGATCGACAGGATACACACCGTTCTTCATGGTTTATGGAGCGGAAGCGGTTCTTCCTAGTGACATCCGTCATGACTCACCTCGTGTAGCGGCATATGTTGAAGCTGACAACGAGAAGGCACTGCAGGAAGCTCTTGACCTGTTAGATGAGGAGTGTGACATGGCAGCAGCCCGTTCGGCGATTTATCAGCAAGATCTGCGTCGTTATCATAGCCACCGGGTTAGAACTAGAACCTTTCAAGAAGGCGATTTGGTGCTTCGAATCATCCAGGATCAGACGGATATGCACAAGCTATCCCCCCCTTGGGAAGGACCCTTTGTGGTCAGCAAGAATCTGCACAACGGGTCATACTACCTAATCGATGTTCGAGAGCGCAAAGACTCACGTAAATCAGAGGAGGAGACCAACCGGCCATGGAATATTGCTCATCTTCGGCCCTACTATACTTGAGCCACATGCTCTGTTTATGTACATATTATGAGATTGTATATATTATGATCAATATAATAAACTGGAACCTCAGCTAAAGCGGGGTATCTGTTGTTTTTCTTACATCATGTGTGGTTACATGGAGCTTACAAAGCGGCGTCCGGTTTACCCCTTGATTTAGCTTCTCAAAGCTTTATATTGCATCACTTGGGGGCTTGGTCGTATCCGAACCATAGCTACACCTCTTGATCGGCGCAATGCCACAGCATCACTTGGGGGCTTGGTCGTATCCGAACCATAGTCACACCTCTTGATCGGCTCAAAGCCAAATCAATCCGGGGCCAAAGAGAGTGATGTAAAACAACAACTCAAACATAGGCACCCACTGAGCACAACTCAAAATGTTACTTGGGGATTCTTTGCTGTCGAAATGAACTAAGAATCTACACTTGTAATAGGCTATCAAGCCATGGCTTGGAAGCCTGGTGTATACACCTAAAACCCCGGGTTAACCTGCCTATTTAAGTAAGTCACTCCGCCCAGGTAAACCTGGTATGACCCTTCGAATTTTGACAAGTTACTCTAAAATAAAGACCCTGAACTTGTCAAGTTAAAACGATGATTGGTTACGGATTGAGGACCATCTTAAAAGGCTTTGCAAAAATGGTTTAACTCAGTGGCCTGGCAGCCCATGAAAAGCCTCGAATTTGGGGCCTGGCAGCCCGTGAAAAGCCTCAACTACAACGGTTTTTATTTGCCTTTTGCTAAGTTTTTCTTTCTTTTGATAAGATTTGTGATGTTTTCAAACCGGTGTTTATCAACCCGGTTAGGCTGACAACTACAAGTTGTTAGTACACGATCAAATTATAATCCCGAGACTATCAGCCCGGTCTGGCTTTGACTCAAAGTCACCAGTATGGAATAAACCGGTGTTTATCACAACCCGGAACGGTTTTATTATAAACCGGCATGATATAACAAGAGTTACTTATACTCCGGATTAGGGTTATTACCCTCAGTACAAAGTTGGTCAGCCAACACCATGCCTAAAGGTCACAGGTATCATATATTTCCATACTTGGTTACCTTTTACAACCTTGGTTATAAACCTTGGTCATATATATATTTGGGTATCATGACCTGCCCGGTGATAAACCGCCAGGGCGCTTTAAGCTTCTTATCTGGAGGAACAGCTTGAATAAATGGCTATGGATTATGAACATCATCTCTTAAGCATGGCGGATTGACACGCATCAGTTGTAGATAAATATGCACGAAGGCATAACAGACCAAGTGTGTTAACTAGCCTATTAAAAGGCGTTTCAGTGCCCAAAAGGATAATTATTTTCTCAAATACGTGTAGCAGCATGTAGAAGATTAAACCGGCCTTCAAATCATGATTTGTCACCAGCTTGGCCTGACGTCTGCGGATCATCTCGCACCGGTTCAACTCCCTCTTCTCTACCCAGTGGCTGGAAGTCAACAGTTGCCCAGTCGATCCCAGTTAGGGCTTGGAATACAGCTTCATCGCTTATAAGCGTGGACGGTTCAATGTCAGGGGCATAAGTGTGCTTACGGATTGGTGGGATAAGATTTTGCGCTTCCGGAATTGGTGCAGCAACCCGTCTGTTCTTGTCATCATAACTCGCCTGGTGGTATGAGAGATCTGCCTCTTCAGCCAGTTGACAAGCCAATGGACGTACTTCCCGGTTTGTGGTTCGGAGATCATCATTGCCAAATTCTGTTCCGTCTTCTTTCAAGCTGGGATAGCCTTGGGCCGCTTCTACTGGATCAAAGTTAGGTACCCATGCTTTTACCCGAATTAGTACAGTCAGAGCGCCCGTTCTTGCGGCAGACTTTTTTATCTCTTCTACCCGGGCAGGAAGCATAGATAAGCTTTCTAAGGTTTCCTTGATCAAGGTGGGAGGAGGATTATTGTGTGAAGTGGTATAGATGATCCGCTGCGGCTCGGTGTACAGCTGTTCTATCAAAGTGTAGGCAGCCTTCAACTTCTTCCGTACATCAGAGCCCAAATGGCTAATGCAAGTTCCTGCACCATTGTACACATCAGTAAACCGACAACACATGGAAAAACATGTTGAAAGTATTAAGGAAAATATGTTTACCGAACACAGCAGCAGTCATGGCATGAATCTGCCGCTTTACACCGGCCAGTTCATCAACCACCGGTTTAAGGGCTGCTTCTGCGTTCTCGGCCCTTTTTATCAAAGCAGATTTTTCAGTCTCCCAATCCGCCCGCTCCTTGTTGAAGCCCTCTTTCAGTTTCTCCATAGCGCCTAGAGCGCTGGTCAACTCTTCCTTGGCTTTGGAGGTTTCGGCTTGCTGGGATTTAAGGTTCTCTTGCAGATCAGCGGTTTGGCTTTCCTTCTTACTCAGCTCGGCCTATAAAGAGACAGAAATATCATGAATTGACAGTACATATTTGAAGTACCAAGCACATAACAAGTTATGCCCTCGGTACTTGGGGGCTAATGCATATTTGCTCTTTATCAGAAATTTTTACAAGTCCCAAGCACAATACAAGTATTAATCTTGGCACTTGGGGGCTAATGTGTGTTTGCTCATAATTGCTGCTATGGGAATTCTTCTACAGTCCTGGTTCATCTTTATAAAGTTAAACCGGCCCTTGGGGACTATATCAGTGAAAAAAGATGAAGTGTTGCAAATGTAAAGATTGTTATTAAAAGTCCCGGTTTAGATTGATATCTTAAACCGTCACTTGGGGGCTACTAGAGTTAATATTTGGAATTTACAAAGAAAGACAGTTAAGCAGAGTGGAGTATTAATTACCTCATATCGCTCTTTCATCAAATTTACCAAACCGGCTTCATAGTCACGGTTGGTGTACAGACGGTTCAAGAAGCCGGAGTGAAGGTCTTGAGCACTAAGATGGGCATAGTTTGACAAATCGGCGTTCCATTTGCCTTTGCCGATAGCAGAGAGCTCGTCCTTGGCAGTATGCTTTGACAAAGCGACAGGATTACCAGGAGTGGTGTGGCCAATGCCAGTAATCATAATATCATCCTCTTTATCATCAGCAGCCTTTGCTGGAGTTGGTGGTTTGTCAGTAGCCTTAACTGGACTAACCGGTTTGTCATCAGGTCGGGCAGGGATGGTTGGCTGGTTAGCATGGCTTGTGGTATCAACTTCTACCTGCTCAGCAAAGGTCATGGTCTTGAGGCGGTGGGTCATTAAGCATGGCGTCAACATCGGTCTCTTCAGGATCTAGAGTTGGTTCCGGTTCACCAGCTACGTTATCATCAGCCGGTTTATTCAACCGAGCTTTCTTGCTGGGTCTGGGCTTGGCGCTGAGAAAAATAAACATCAGGATCAGTACAGTATATAAAAATAACATATAAAGGATAAAAATAAGTGTATGGCTCACCCAAGAACTGTTTTGAGGGGTGGAAGCTTTGTGGCCGACGACTCGCCAGAAGACGAGTGAGAAGTACCCTGATAATTTGAATCAGACGGGTTAAGAGGCTGACGGAAACAACCCGCTTTGGGGCATGAAGTGTCAAGGGAATGAGAGACCTCTGATCGGCGTTTCCGAACCGGAATGTTCGGTAAACCGGCGGATGTAACTACCTGGCCGCTGTGCCGGGTTGTGCGGCGAGCTTCGTGCTGCTGTGTCTTCAAAAGAAAGTTTGGGTCCAAGTAAGCAAGGGGGTGAGAAAATTTTATTTTCCGGTTTGCTCGACGGATTTTTGATGTTGGCAGAGGATCTGAATCGGAGGAAAGAATGATTACCTCTACATCATCAGCATGACTGCCTTCAGCGTCGTCCTGATAATAATCATTGTCAATGAGGTGTACGAAAAATGAACCAAGAGAGTCAAATTCTACCTCTAATTCCGGGTTACCCACATCGTCATCAGCTGGTAGCTCGGAGGATGCAGTGGTCCTTTTCTTGGCAGGTTTTTTAACGACCTTGGTCTTTGGACGAACTGGCTTGACCGGTTTATCCCGCAACTTGACCGGTTTGTCTTGCGGTTTTACTGGTTTGTCTTGTGGCTTTTTATTCCAGAATGGATCATCACCCTGTCAAAATCAGACAAGCTCTCAGGAAATATGTTGAAAAGAGGTAACTTACAGTAAGGAAGTTAGATAATTCTTACAGATGGCGGTTTGTTGAAGGTACAGAAAGGACTTAGTCCGGTCTGGCTGCAGACGGCCTCCGGTTCATTCAACATTTTCTTGACAACTTCAGTAATTCCAGCCTTTGTCAGTTGAATGTTAATGTGCCGTTGGGGGTCGGTCAAACTCCCTGTATATTCACACATCAAGCCGGGGCGACGGCTTAAGGGTAGGATACTCCAGCCGATCCAGCAACGAGCAAAATCAACACCTGTTAAGCCATTTGCCATAAAGGCTCTAAGCTTCGACAGCTGCGGGGCATAGTTAGCCCTTTCCTTTGCTGTTAACCTCTGAGGAAAAGGATGTTTATTGCTAAGGCGTTCAGGGCGGTAACCCGGTAGGGGGTTTTCATCAGTTGGAGATGTATCCTTGCAATAAAACCAGGTCTGGTTCCATTCTTTGGGGTGACTGTGGAGTTTTGGGTGAGGGAAAGTGACTTCCTTCCTTTTCTGAACTGCCATTCCGCCCAATTCAGTATTGGGTCCATCTGTGAATTCTGTGCGACGGTTTAAGTGAAAGAAATCCCTAAACAGTTCAACTGTAGGTTCCTCTTGCACATAAGCTTCACAGAAGACTTGGAAGTGGCAGATGTTGGTCACAAAATTTGGACCGATGTCTTGAGGGCGAAGTTGAAAATTAGCTAGTACATCTCGGAAGAATTTTGAACCGGGAGGGCTAAAGCCTCGACCCAGATGGTCAACAAAAACGACTACCTCTCCGTCCTTGGGTGTAGGAGGATTTTCCGGGCCAGGGGCCCTTCAGTGGATGACATCTTTCTTGGCCAAAGCGCCCGTTATAACGCATCTGTTTAATTGTTCTTCCGTGACCCGGGAAGGAACCCAGTTGCATTCATAGACTTGCTTAGCCATTGAGGTGAGAAGCTGAAACATGATTATTGCCGGTTTAAGATACAAAGTGAACAGCCATAAAGCAGTGCAAGGATGTAAGCATATTGTTAAACCGGCATTGGTTGCTTGAAAACCGGAGCCGGACAATGGAGACAGTACGATGATGAATACATTGGCGGTTCAACAGGGGACTAATGGTATCTACTGGGTCATCATTTTTTCTATGAAGTTAAACCGCCTAATCTGGTATTAAAGGTATAAGTCTAAAGATGTATAAGTGAAGGAAAAACAAGTTTCACAGTTTGGCATGGGAAGTTCAGATCTGCCGTGCATTGGATAATCAAAATATATTCTGGTTTAATCTCAAGCGCTCAAAAAGTTCAGTAAGTTCAGATGAGTTTGATATCAAGCAGATGCCTTAACAAGAAGAAAGGAGTTTAAACTACAAAAGGCGCTGAAAACAATCAGATCTAACTGGTCATTGGTATTACTAAAGGAGGAACAACTTCAAGCTATGAAGAACACCGAACCCTAATGGCGGATTTAGGGTGAGGAGAAGAGGAACTTACTAGTGCAGGAGGAAGCAGCGGAGGATCACCACGTTTCTCTGATACGGTCAGGTTGATGCAGCGGCCTTTGTCGAAGCAGAGGCGAAGGACGACGACGGCGACAGAGCTGGAGGGTCGGTCGGCGCGAGGAAGACGACGACGCGAGGAGGCACGAGGGGGAAAAGTGAAAGTGACCCCTTGGCCTTATTTATAAGATGAATGGATAACAGGCAGGCGCGAGAATTGAGGAGCCCAAAAATGGGGTGTGTGGCAGCTCTGTTACCTCGATCCTTGGAGGCTCATTAATGAAGATGGGTTATACACAGGTTTAAATAACAGATGACGTCATGGCGGTTTACCATGGTCCTGGAAGGTGACGTCACGGCGGTTTACAAGATTATGTGAAGATGTTGAAGAAGAAATTTTCTTAAGTATTGAGGATTGACATGAACCAGTTCAAATCAATCTGGAGCCTAATGTTGGGGATATTACCACTGGGCGTAAACCGGCCAGGAGAGGCCGGGTTAACCCCATAAGTAGTTCATTATATCTGAAGCCCATGAATACAGATGGTGACGCTTTATGAAGGCCCAGGGCCCAAAGCCGGTTTAAGGCCTGTAGACATAAACCGGTATTGATATGTAAACTTGTGTTGTAAGATAGAAAGAGCACAGACCGAGCCGGACACGTTTATGAGCCGGCCTCGGGATTCTGTAAACCGACGGTTGTCAACCCATGTGTATAAGGGGATGACCCGGCGGCGGTTCAAGGACAACAGACAACAACTCGAGACCCAGGCAAAGTGTATTCGCTCCCTGGTCATCGAAATCCAAGTAATCCCACAACAACTGGATCGTAGGGTTTTACCTTCACCACAAGGGGCCGAACCAGTATAAACTCTCTTGCGTCCCTTGTCCGCTTTAACCCATTTAAATTAACCCGTAGCGATGGCTCCACGACTAAGTCCTTTCTCTAAGACATCTGCCGTGACAAAACCACGACAGTGACCGTGCCGCCGGCCCCAGCTGACGGTGAGGTGAATTTTGCGGCCGCGCCCATCTTCTGATCGGTGCTGCGAGCGAGACGACGTGCAGCTCGTAGACACCATATATACGGACGGCCAAAGGACCCAGCACATCGCTTCCTCGTCTTTGACCAGCCAGAGGAAGGGAGGCCAGCGGCTGGTCGCCGGTCGGTGGAATTTTGGTCGGTTCATGGCGTACGACCGGTGTCCACAATTTTTGCCGGTTCATAGACTGAGGCTCCTCCGATATACATTGTGGGGGGACGGAGTACTATTTATTCGCCCCGAATAACAAATCAGCTAGCTGTAGGAGCATTTGTGACTCAGCAGTCCAGTCGGTACGCGCAACTCTTTCACGCAGCTGTCGTGCGTCCAAATCGGATGGTACAGTGTACAAGCAAACGGAGCGTCACAATAAGTACTGCTGGTAGAGTATACAATTTTTTTTCTTCAGACAATATATGGATTGGCATGCAAGAAACGATGGAAGCATATGATCCACCGAGCAGCGGCAGGCCGAGTTAGCGATTGGCCGACTCCGCTGGGCGCCACGTACGGATAGATAGAGAGATGAGGGCAGGGGGGCTGCTGCTGCTGCTTGCCTGTTTCGACAACAACAATAACAATCTGCTTGCGGCAACACGGGGACAAGCTGCCGATATAAAGGCCTGCTCCTCGGTCGCTTCGCCGCCTAATATTGTTGCCGCCAGACCTCTTTTTCTTTTTTCTTTTTCTGCATCGAGTTGGCGCCAGAGCTCGTACAGTTGGTAGACACAGCCTGGTAGTATTACTAAACTTCTTTTTTTGAAACGGAGTAGTATTACTAAACTGCAAGTATACGTATTTTCTTGCGGGCAAATTGCAAATGCATGCTCACTGTTTGCAATGGAACTAGTGTGAAGTGCACTCGAAGCCTGGAAGTATATTGTGGTCTCATTCGGTTTGGAGGATTTTCGTAGAAAACATAGAAATAAGGATTTCAGAGGAAAATTTCTTATATATGCATTCAGTTTGTACGAAATGCATACAGTAATTTCACAGAAATACTATTCATTTCCTGTGTTTTGGAGAAAACTATGCATTCATTTTAAACTCATTTTGCGCGTAGAAACAAGTCAAGTCAATTACTTAGGATGACACTTGCCATCCTATTAAATTCCTATACTATTCCTAATTCCTGCGTTTTGATTTTCTCCGAACCGAATGAGCCCTGGAAGTAGTAGGTCCGGGTCGACCGACACTCACACCCATCTAGCGTGCTGCCGAATGTGGGTCATCAGCCTGGTTGGATATTTGACTGACCATGAAATGATTGTTTTGCCAGAGTCGCATTCAGACGTGCGTCACAGGTTTTTGTAGGAGGACAGAGGTGCCTAGGCTGGAATCTTTCTAGAAAACCAGGAGGGAAGGATGCCGTTTCTCGGGTGCCACGACTCTTGGGTAGATGGACGCTCGCATGTGCCGTGCCATGATTCACTGCTCGCGTTCGTTCGACAATTGTCTCTGCTTATCGCAGGCTCGCGTCGCAGCAGCAGGATTCCTGAGTAATTTTTACCGCTCCATGGTTGAAACTGACGCGGCTTTTGTTGCAATCCAAGCTCTGAATCCACTCTCCCCGCGGCCCCTTCGTGGAAGTTTCCCGCTGCGACCACGCGCGCGTGAGGCCAATACTACAAAAGAACAAAATAGCTATCTTTCAGTCAGCTGATTTTTTTGTTTTGTGGCAGTCGATTTTTGGTCCGTTGGATCGTGCTCTCAGATGCGTATTCTTTTTTCTATTGAACTGCGTCCTGTTACTCATTGGCTCAGCTAGCGTCGACTGACCCGTGGTTTGGGTCAGTCGATCTCGCTATCGAGGCACGGCCTGGCTCGAGTGGCGCGGGGCGCCCGCCCGTTAAGGAGCCCGACCCATTAACGGGGAACACGGACCGTCGTCGAGGTCCTCGTCTTATCCTCTCGCCTCCTCTATGTTGTCAGTCACTCCCCCCTGTCTCCCTCAGTCTCGGTCTTCTGCTCTTCCCTTCCCCGAGCTAGGGTTCGTGCTTCGTAGCTTTCGAGTTCCCCTCCGAGCGTTCATCAGCTTGTGCTTTCTGTTCTCTTTGCTAGATCTGCTCACCTGGGTGTTTCTTTCTGTGGTTATCTGTGGTGTTTACATGAGTTTGCAATCTGGGCTTCATGGTTGCCTCAGGATTTGCTCTTGGTGCATCTCATCCTCATCCAGGTATTCTTTTTGTCCTCTTGAGCTTCTCTGCCTTAGTTCATTTTTTGCTAACCGCGTTCTTCTTTCATCCGTGGAGTTAGGGTTCTTCTAGTTTCTTGCTTGATCCGCTCCTTGTGCTTCATCTGCTTGTAGTTGTGTGTTTGATTTGTTGTTTTATTGCTAGATCTGCTTACTAATTAGCTTTTCTCTTTGTTTGTCTCTGTTTCTTTGTAGGTTTTTGGTTTGCTGACGGATTACCATCGGTGCATCTCAACGTTTTCAGGTACTGCATGTCTCTTGTTGAATCTTTTATTTGTTTGGTTGTAATGCATGCAGTATGTGTAGGCTTTGGAGGTGTGCAGTGATTTGGTTTTAGGAATTGGTTTTAGGTTCAAGATTATTAGGGTTTGAAGTGTTGGGGAACGTAGCATGCAATTTCAAAAAAATTCCAACGCCCACGCAAGATCTATCTAGGAGATGCATAGCAACGAGAGTGGGAGAGTGTGTCCACGTACCCTCGTAGACTGAAAGCGGAAGTGTTTGACAACGCGGTTGATGTAGTCGAACTTCTTCTCGTTCCGACCGATCAAGCACCGAACGTACGGCACCTCCGAGTTCTGCACACATTCAGCTCGATGACATCCCTCGAACTCTTGATCCAGCAAAGTGTCGAGGGAGAGTTTCGTCAGCACGACGGCATGGTGACGGTGATGGTGAAGTGATCCGCGCAGGGCTTCGCGTAAGCACTACGACAATATGACCGGAGGCGTAAACTGTGGAGGGGGGCGCCGCACACGGCTAGGAATCAAGGTTGTGTGTTCTAGGGGTGCCCCCCCTCATATATATAGGTTGGAAGGGAGGAGAGGCAGCCAAGGGGGCGTCCCAAGTAGGAGGAATCCTACTTGGGCGCCTCCCAATTCGGCCTCCCCCCTTCCGTATTCATCCGGAGGGGGAAGGAAGGAGGAGGGAGGAGAGAATTAAGGGGGAGGCCGAATCCCTCCCCTTCCTTTCTCTCTTCCCCTCTTTCCTTCCTCCTTATTTTGGCCTACATGGGGCGCACCAGCACCCTAGGGGCTGGTCTGTCCCCTTCTTGGCCCATTAGGACCATGTATAGTTGCCGGGGGGATGCACAGAACCCCTTCCGGTGACTCGATATGTACCCGATACCCCCAGAACACTTTCGGTGTCCGAATATCATTCTCCTATATATGAATCTTTACCCGTCGGCCATTTCGAGACTCCTTGTCATGTCCGTGATCTCATTCGGGACTTCGAACAACATTCGGTCACCAAATCACATAACCAATATAATACAAAATCGTCATCGAACGTTAAGCGTGCGGACCCTACGGGTTCGAGAACTATGTAGACATGACCGAGACACCTCTCTGGTCAATAACCAACAGCAGAACCTGGATGCTCATATTGGTTCGTACATATTCTACGAAGATCTTTATCGGTCGTACCGCAATGACAACATACGTAATTCCCTTTGTCATCGGTATGTTACTTGCCCGAGATTCGATCGTCTGTATCTTCATACCTAGTTCAATCTCGTTACCGGCAAGTCTCTTTACTCATCCCGTAATACATCATCCCGCAAATAACTCATTAGTCACATTGCTTGCAAGGCTTATTATGATGTGTGTAAGGGCATATTTATCCCTTAGTTGTTTTGGTGATTGATGACAATGCTTGTGCGGACTAATTGTGTGCATTGAGTATTTCAGATATATCATGACTAGGCACAAGACGATTTGGTGCCCCACGAAGACTATTGAAGACGGCGTTTCTCTACGTTTCTTTTCGGTGGATTTGAGTCGTAGGAAAGCCGTACTATTAAGAGGGGGTCCGCTTTGGAAAGGTTTGGGTGGAATCATCATGTACATGTCTACTCCTTTTGCACCACCTTTCCTTTGGCACTTTGGAGCATCCTCCGTCTTTTCTTGTCTATGCAAAATGTCGTGATTGTTGCTGAACTGGGGCATGCGGTAGTACTGCTCCTAGGAGCGGTAGTACCGCAGGCCCTTGCGGTAGTACTGGCCTCTGGCGCGGTAGTACCGCAAGTGCCCATGGTAGTACCGCTTCCTTGGAGCGGTAGTACTGTGTCCTCAGGCCAGGCGCTGCTGCTTTTGCGGTAGTAGGGGCGTATGTAATTTTTTACATCCGCACCCTACGCGGTAGTACCGCGCCAGGGGCGCGGTAGTACCGTGCACTCTGGCCAGGCTCAGCAGCATGCGCGGCAGTAGGGGTGGATGTAATTTGTTACATCCGCGCCCCACGCGGTAGTACCGCTCCTGGCTTACGGTACTACCTTGTCGGATTTTTGCGTAGATCCCAACTCAGCGGAAGTTGCCACGGATGTATTTTTATACGTCCGTGCCTCCCCAAATCTAGTCTATCCCTGCCTTGCGGTAGTACCGCGCCAGCGGTTCTACCGCGCTCTGCCTCATCGCTTCAGGGCTAGTTTAGATGCTGCTACATGGGCGGTACTACCGCAGTGCCTTGCGGTAGTACCGTGTGACCTTGCGGTAGTACCGCGTCCCCGGCGCGGTACTACCATGCTTCGCAGGCTGAGTTGGTGGATAACGGTTGGATTTGTTCTTCCACTATATAAGGGTTGTCTTCTTCTCCGAGTTGACCACCTCTTCCATTCCCAAGCTCCATTGTTACTCCAACCTCCATTTTCGCCCGATCTCTCTCCCTAGCCAATCAAACTTGTTGATTTTTTAGCGATTGGTTGAGAAGGCCCCGATCTACACTTCCACTAAGAGAAATTTGATTCCCCCCAATAATCCCTTGCGGATCTTGTTACTCTTGGGTGTTTGAGCACCCTAGACGATTGACGTCACCGCGGAGCCATATTCCATTATGGTGAAGCTTCGTGGTGTTGTTGGGAGCCTCCAATTAAGTTTTGGAGATTGCCCCAACCTTGTTTGTAAAGGTTCGGTCGCCGCCTCCAAGGGCACCAATAGTGGAATCACGGCATCTCGCATTGTGTGAGGGCATGAGGAGAATACAGTGGCTCTAGTGGCTTCTTGGGGAGCATTGTGCCTCCACACCGCTCCAACGGAGACGTACTTCCCCTCAAAAGGAAGGAACTTCAGTAACACATCCTCGTCTTCACCGGCTCCACTCTTGGTTATCTCATGCGTTTACTTGTGCAAGCTTATTTGTGTTATATCCCTTGCTTGCTTGTGTTCTTGTTGTTGTTGCATCATATAGGTTGCTCACCTAGTTGCATATCTAGACAACCTATTTTGATGCAAAGTTTAAATTGGTAAAGAAAAGCTAAAAATTGTTAGTTGCCTATTCACCCCCCTCTAGTCAACTATATCGATCCTTTCAATTGGTATCAGAGCCTCGTCTCTTTATTAAGGACTTTGCCATCCGAAGAGTATGGTTGACACCGTAGACGGCGTGGAGGAGCACTCCGGTGTGAATCCAGTCTCGTCTACAGCCGATGGTGGAACCGCGGTCTCTCGTGAGGAATTCAATGTGGCTTCGGACACATTGAAAACCTCCATGACGACCGAGGTTGAAAGAATGTTTAATAAATTCTTAGAAGGGCTTAAACTGTGTACCGCACCGATGAAAGTGGGTGCTACCTCTTGAGCACTGCGTTGGTTTTCCCTTGAAGAGGAAAGGGTGATGCAACAAAGTAGCGTAAGTATTTCCCTCAGTTTTTGAGAACCAAGGTATCAATCCAGTAGGAGGCCACGCACGAGTCCCTCGCACCTACACAAACAAATAAATCCTCGCAACCAACGCAATAAAGGGGTTGTCAATCCCTTCACGGTCACTTACGAGAGTGAGATCTGATAGATAAGATAAGATAATATTTTTGGTATTTTTATGATAAAGATGCAAAGTAAAATAAAAGCAAAATAAAAGGCAATGGAAATAGCTTGTTGTTGGAAGATTAATATGATGGAAAATAGACCCGGGGGCCATAGGTTTCACTAGTGGCTTCTCTCATGAGCATAAGTATTACGGTGGGTGAACAAATTACTGTTGAGCAATTGACAGAATTGAGCATAGTTATGAGAATATCTAGGTATGATCATGTATATAGGCATCACGTCTGAGACAAGTAGACCGACTCCTGCCTACATCTACTACTATTACTCCACACATCGACCGCTATCCAGCATGCATCTAGAGTATTAAGTTCATAAGAACAGAGTAACGCTTTAAGCAAGATGACATGATGTAGAGGGATAAACTCATGCAATATGATATAAACACCATCTTGTTATCCTCGATGGCAACAATACAATACGTGCCTTGCTGCCCCTACTGTCACTGGGAAAGGACACCGCAAGATTGAACCCAAAGCTAAGAACTTCTCCCATTGCAAGAAAGATCAATCTAGTAGGCCAAACCAAACAGATAATTCAAAGAGACTTGCAAAGATAACCAATCATACATAAAAGAATTCAGAGGAGATTCAAATATTGTTCATAGATAAACTTGATCATAAACCCACTGGTCTCAACAAACACACCGCAAAAGAAGATTACATCGAATAGATCTCCACAACAGAGTGGGAGAACATTGTATTGAGATCCAAAAAGAGAGAAGAAGCCATCTAGCTGGTAACTATGGACCCGAAGGTCTGAGGTAAACTACTCACACATCATCGGAGAGGCTATGGTGTTGATGTAGAAGCCCTCCGTGATCGATGCCCCCTCCGGCAGAGCTCTGGAAAAGGCCCCAAGATGGGATCTCACGGGTAGAGAAGGTTGCGGCGGTGGAATTAGGTTTTTGGCTCCGTATCTGGTAGTTTGGGGGTACGTAGGTATATATAGGAGGAAGAAGTACGTCGGTGGAGCAACATGGGCCCCACAAGGGTGGAGGGCGCGCCCAGGGGGTAGGCGCGCCCCCCTACCTCGTGCCATCCTGGTTGATGTCTTGACGTAGGTTCCAAGTCCTCTGGATCACGTTCGTTCCGAAAATCACGTCCCCGAAGGTTTCATTCCGTTTGGACTCCGTTTGATATTCTTTTTCTGCGAAACTCCGAAATAGGCAAAAAACAACAATTCTTGGCTGGGCCTCCGGTTAATAGGTTAGTCCCAAAAATAATATAAAAGTGTATAATAAAGCCGATTAATGTCCAAAACAGAATATAATATAGCATGGAACAATCAAAAATTATAGATACGTTGGGGACGTATCAAGCATCCCCGAGCTTAATTCCTGCTCGTCCTCGAGTAGGTAAATGATAAAAACAGAATTTTTGATGTGGAATGCTACTTGGCATAATTTCAATGTAATTCTTCTTAATTGTGGTTTGAATATTCAGATCCGAAAGATTCAAGATAAAAGTTCATATTGACATAAAAGTAATAATACTTCAAGCATACTAACTGAGCAATTATGTCCTCTCAAAATAACATGGCCAAAGAAAGTTCATCCCTACAAAATCATATAGTTTAGTCATGCTCCATTTTCGTCACACAAGAATGCTCTCATCTTGCACAACCCCGATAACAAGCCAAGCAATTGCATACTTTAGTAATCTCAAACTTTTTCAACCTTCACGCAATACATGAGCGTGAGCCATGGATATAGCACTATGGGTGGAATAGAATATAATGATTGTGGTTATGTGGAGAAGACAAAAAAGGAGAAAGTCTCACATCAACGAGGCTAATCAATGAGCTATGGAGATGCCCATCGATTGATGTTAATGCAAGGAGTTGGGATTGCCATGCAAGGGATGCACTAGAGCTATAAATGCATGAAAGCTCAACAAAAGAAACTAAGTCGGTGTGCATCCAACTTGCTTGCTCACGAAGACCTAGGGCATTTGAGGAAGCCCATCGTTGGAATATAAAAGCCAAGTTCTATAATGAAAAATTCCCACTAGTATATGAAAGTGACAAAACAAGAGACTCTCTATCATCAAGATTATGGTGCTACTTTGAAGCACAAGTGTGGTAAAAGGATAGTAACATTGTCCCTTCTCTCTTTGTCTCTCATTTTTTGGGCCTTCTTCTCTTTTTATGGCCTTTCTCTTCTTTTTTCCTCACTTGGGACAATGCTCTAAAAATGACGATCATCACACTTCTATCTATTTACAACTCAATGGTTACAACTCGATACTAGAACAAAGTATGACTCCATATGAATGCCTCCGGTGGTGTACCGGGATATGCAATGAATCAAGAGTGACATGTATGAAAAATTATGAATGGTGGCTTTGCCACAAATACTATGTCAACTACATGATCATGCAAAGCAATATGATAATGATGAGCGTGTCATGATAAACGGAACGGTGGAAAGTTGCATGGCAATATATCTCGGAATGGCTATGGAAATGCCATAATAGGTAGGTATGGTGGCTGTTTTGAGGAAGATATAAGGAGGTTTATGTGTGAAAGAGCGTATCATATCACGGGGTTTGCATGCACCGGCGAAGTTTGCACTAACTCTCAATGTGAGAAAAGGCAATGCACAGTACCGAAGAGGCTAGCAATGATGGAAGGGTAAGAGTGCGTATAATCCATGGACTCAACATTAGTCATAAAGAACTCACATACTTATTGCAAAAATCTACGAGTCATCAAAAACCAAGTACTACGCGCATGCTCCTAGGGGGATAGATTGGTAGGAAAAGACCATCGCTCGTCCCCGACTGCCACTCATAAGGAGGACAATCAAAGAACACCTCATGTTTCAAATTTGTTACATAACGTTTACCATACGTGCATGCTACGGGACTTGCAAACTTCAACACAAGTATTTCTCAAATTCACAACTACTCAACTAGCACAACTTTAATATCACTACCTCCATATCTCAAAACAATCATCAAGCATCAAACTTCTCTTAGTATTCAACACACTCATAAGAAAGTTTTTACTAGTCTTGAATACCTAGCATATTAGGATTAAGCGAATTACCATGCTGTTTAAGACTCTCAAAATAATATATGTGAAGCATGAGAGAACAATAGTTTCTATAAAACAAATCCACCACCGTGCTCTAAAAGATATAAGTGAAGCACTAGAGCAAAAACTATATAGCTCAAAAGATATAAGTGAAGCACATAGAGTATTCTAATCAATTCCGAATCATGTGTGTCTCTCATCAAAAGGTGTGTCCAGCAAAGATGATTGTGGTAAACTAAAAAGCAAAGACTCAAATAATACAAGACGCTCCAAGCAAAACACATATCATGTGGTGAATAAAAATATAGCTCCAAGTAAGTTACCGATGGAAGTAGACGAAAGAGGGGATGCCTTCCGGGGCATCCCCAAGCTTTGGCTTTTTGGTGTCCTTAGATTATCTTGGGGTGCCATGGGAATCCCCAAGCTTAGGCTCTTGCCACTCCTTGTTCCATAATCCATCAATTCTTTTACCCAAAACTTGAAAACTTCACAACACAAAACTTAACAGAAAATCTCGTGAGCTCCGTTAGCGAAAGAAAACAAAACACCACTTGAAGATACTGTAATGAACTCATTCTTTATTTATATTGGTGTTAAACCTACTGCATTCCAACTTCTCTATGGTTTATAAACTATTTTATTAGCCATAGATTCATCAAAATAAGCAAACAACACACGAAAACAGAATCTGTCAAAAACAGAACAGTCTGTAGAAATCTATAAATAACGCAAACTTCTGGAACTCCAAAAATTCAGCCAAAATAGGAAGACCTAGAAAATTTGTTTATTGATCAGAAGCAATTGGAATCAATACTTTATCACGTTCTTGTGATTTTTAACAATTATTTTCGTGAACAGAAAGTTTCTGGAATTTTCTGCAAGATCAAATAACTATCATCCAAGAAGATCCTATAGGTTTAACTTGGCACAAACACTAATTAAAACATAAAAACACATCTAACGAGAGGCTAGATCAAATATTTATTCCTAAACAGAACAAAAAAGCAAAAAACTAAAAATAAAATTGGGTTGCCTCCCAACAAGCGCTATCGTTTAACGCCCCTAGCTAGGCATAACAGCAAGGATAGATCTAGGTATTGCCATCTTTGGTAGGCAATCCATAAGTGGCTCTCAAGATAGATTCATAGGGTAATTTTATTTTCTTTCTAGGGAAGTGTTCCATGCCTTTCCTTAACGGAAATTGGAATCTAATATTCCCTTCCTTCATATCAATAATTGCACCAATCGTTCTAAGGAAAGGTCTACCAAGAATAATAGGACATGAAGGATTGCAATCTACATCAAGAACAATAAAATCTACGGGCACATAATTCATATTTGCAACAATAAGAACATCATTAATTCTTCCCATAAGTTTCTTAATGGTGGAATCCGCAAGGTGCAAGTTTAAAGAGCAACCATCAAAATCACGGAAACCTAGCAAATCGCACAAAGTCTTTGGAATCGTGGAAACACTAGCACCTAAATCATACAAAGCATAACATTCATGATATTTAATTTTAATTTTAGTAGTAGGTTCCCACTCATCATAAAGTTTTCTAGGGATAGAAACTTCCAACTCAAGTTTTTCTTCATAAGATTGCATCAAAGCATCAACGATATGTTTAGTAAAAGCTTTATGTTGACTATAAGCATGAGGAGAATTTAGCACGGATTGCAACAAGGAAATACAATCTATCAAAGAGCAATTATCATAATTAAATTCCTTGAAATCCAAAATAGTGGGTTCATTAATATCTAAAGTTTTGATCTCCTCAATCCCACTTTTACCAATTTTTGCATCAAGATATAAAAACTCCTAATTCTTGGAACGCCTTCTAGGTAAAGGTGGATCATATTCAGTCCCATCATTACCAAGATTCATATTGCAAAACAAAGTTTTAATTGGGGACACATCAATAACTTTTAGAGCTTCATCTTTATTTTCATAGAAACTAGAAGAACACGCTTTCACAAAGCAATCTTTCTTAGCTCGCATCCTAGCGGTTCTTTCTTTACACTCATCAATGGAAATTATCATGGATTTGGGAGACTCATTGATATCATGCTTAGGAGGAATAGATCTAAGTTTCAAAGAATCAACATCAAGAGAAATTCTATTCAACGTTCCTAGCCAATTCATCAACTTTAAGCAATTTTTCTTCAAGCAAAGCATTGAAATTCTTTTGCGAATTCATAAATTCTTTAACACTAGTCTCAAATTCAGAAGGCATCTTATTAAAATTTCCATAAGAATTTTTATAGGAATTACCATAATTATTAGAGGAATTACTAGGGTGCGGCCTAGGATTAAAGTTTCCTCTATACACGTTGTTACCAAAATTATTCCTACCAACAAAATTCACATCCATAGATTCATTATTATTGTCAATCAAATTAGACAAAGGCATATCATTAGGATCAGAAGAAACACTCTTAGTAGCAAATAATTTCATAAGTTCATCCATCTTTCCACTCAAAACATTAATTTCTTCTATCGCATGCACTTTTTTACTAGTAGATCTTTCAGTGTGCCATTGAGAATAATTAACCATAATATTATCTAGGAGTTTAGTAGCTTCTCCTAAAGTTATTTCCATAAAAGTGCCTCCTGTGGCCGAATCTAAAAGATTTCTAGAAGCAAAATTCAATCCGGCATAAAAATTTTGTATGATCATCCATAAATTCAAGCCATGTGTAGGACAATTACGTATCATTAATTTCATCCTCTCCCAAGCTTGTGCAACATGTTCATGATCAAGTTGCTTAAAATTCATAATATCATTTCTAAGAGAGATGATCTTAGCGGGAGGAAAATATTTAGAGATAAAAGCATCTTTGCACTTATTCCAAGAATCAATACTATTTGTAGGCAAAGACGAAAACCAAGCTTTAGCACGATCTCTAAGCGAAAAAGGAAATAGCTTCAATTTAACAATATCATTGTCCACATCTTTCTTCTTTTGCATATCACACAAATCAACGAAGCTATTTGGATGGGGAGCGGCATCTTCACTAGGAAGGCCAGCGAATTGATCTTTCATGACAAGATTCAACAAAGCAGCATTGATTTCACAAGATTCAGTATCGGTAAGAGGTGCAATCGGAGTGCTAAGAAAATCATTGTTGTTGGTATTGGTAAAGTCACACAATTTGGTATTTATCTTGAGCCATCGTGACAAGCAAGCAATCCAACACACGAGCAAACAAGAAGCAAGCGGAAAAAAGGCGAACGGAAAAGAGAGGGCGAATAAAACGACAACGGTGAAGTGGGGGAGAGGAAAAAAAGAGGCAAATGGCAAATAATGTAATGCGGGAGATAAGGTTTTGTGATGGGTACTTGGTATGTTGACTTTTGCGTAGACTCCCCGGCAACGGCGCCAGAAATCCTTCTTTCTACCTCTTGAGCACTGCGTTGGTTTTCCCTTGAAGAGGAAAGGGTGATGCAGCAAAGTAGCGTAAGTATTTCCCTCAGTTTTTGAGAACCAAGGTATCAATCTAGTAGGAGGCCACGCACGAGTCCCTCGCACCTACACAAACAAATAAATCCTCGCAACCAACGCAATAAAGGGGTTGTCAATCCCTGCACGGTCACTTACGAGAGTGAGATCTGATAGATATGATAAGATAATATTTTTGGTATTTTTATGATAAAGATGCAAAGTAAAATAAAAGGCAATGGAAATAGCTTGTTGTTGGAAGAATAATATGATGGAAAATAGACCCGGGGGCCATAGGTTTCACTAGTGGCTTCTCTCAGCATAAGTATTACGGTGGGTGAACAAATTACTGTTGAGCAATTGACAGAATTGAGCATAGTTATGAGAATATCTAGGTATGATCATGTATATAGGCATCACGTCCGAGACAAGTAGACCGACTCCTGCCTGCATCTACTACTATTACTCCACACATCGACCGCTATCCAGCATGCATCTAGAGTATTAAGTTCATAAGAACAGAGTAACGCTTTAAGCAAGATGACATGATGTAGAGGGATAAACTCATGCAATATGATATAACCCTATGTTGTTATCCTCGATGGCAACAATACAATACGTGCCTTGCTGCCCCTACTGTCACTGGGAAAGGACACCGCAAGATTGAACCCAAAGCTAAGCACTTCTCCCATTGCAATAAAGATCAATCTAGCAGGCCAAACCAAACTGATAATTCGAA
This sequence comes from Triticum aestivum, assembly GCF_018294505.1. NCBI lineage: Eukaryota > Viridiplantae > Streptophyta > Magnoliopsida > Poales > Poaceae > Triticum > Triticum aestivum. The sequence continues at coordinate 363,335,068 of NC_057802.1, read as the reverse complement.
GAGACTTGCAAAGATACAATCATACATAAAAGCATTCAGAGGAGATTCAAATATTGTTCATAGATAAACTTGATCATAAACCCACTGGTCTCAACAAACACACCGCAAAAGAAGATTACATCGAATAGATCTCCACAAGAGAGGGGGAGAACATTGTATTGAGATCCAAAAAGAGAGAAGAAGCCATCTAGCTAGTAACTATGGACCCGAAGGTCTGAGGTAAACTACTCACACATCATCGGAGAGGCTATGGTGTTGATGTAGAAGCCCTCCGTGATCGATGCCCCCTCCGGCAGAGCTCCGGAAAAGGCCCCAAAATGGGATCTCACGGGTACAGAAGGTTGCGGCGGTGGAATTAGGTTTTTGGCTCCGTATCTGGTAGTTTGGGGGTACGTAGGTATATATAGGAGGAAGAAGTACGTCGGTGGAGCAACGTGGGGCCCATGAGGGTGGAGGGCCCGCCCAGGGGGGTAGGCGCGCCCCCTACCTCGTGCCCTCTTGGTTGATGTCTTGACGTAGGGCCCAAGTCCTCTGGATCACGTTCGTTCCGAAAATCACGTTCCTGAAGGTTTCATTCCGTTTGGACTCCGTTTGATATTCTTTTTCTGTGGAACTCTGAAATAGGCAAAAAACAGCAATTCTGGGTTGGGCCTCTGGTTAATATGTTAGTCCCAAAAATAATATAAAAGTGTATAATAAAGCCCATTAATGTCCAAAACAGAGTATAATATAGCATGGAACAATAAAAAATTATAGATACGTTGGAGACGTATCAGTGGGTGATCCCACTAACATGGTGACGGATGCTAACTCCAACAAGGGGGTAGCTACTAGTGAAAAGGCTCCTTCTTCTAGTCGTAAGAATGTCAACGACATCTTTGCCCATGTGGAACCTCCACTTACTTATGGTGGACCGATTCCTTCCACTCATTTAAATCATGCTGGTCCTCCCCCTAAGATTGTGAAAAATGAGGACTTTGATTCTTGGGTTTATCGCTTTAAGCGTCATTTAAACCATGTTAATACTAATCTTTAGAGAATCATTGAAGAAGGTTTTTATCCGCATGACCGAAGCAACTTCACTCCTAGAGAAGCCGCAGATAATCAATTTAATGAGAATGCTCTCTTCATCATCAAAGATGCAATTCCACCCGAAGATCTTGCTCATCTCCGGCCCTTCACCATGGCCAAGGATGCATGGCGCCATGTTGTCCTTCCCTATAGGGGAAGCGCAAGCATTCAACGTTCCAACTATGAAGTGGTGCAAGACGAAGCCGATGAGTTTGCAATGAAAGAGGATGAAGAACCTCGTGAGCTTTATCGTAGATTAACTACTCTCGCGGTCTCACTCCGAGATCATGGGAGCAAGGATACGGATGACAATTGGATCAAGCGCAAATTCCTCAAGGCCATGATGCCTTACCACAAGGCCATGTCCTCCGTCATTCATCAAAGGCCGGATTTCCACACCTTGTCCTCAAGTGAAGTATTGGATGAGTTCGTGGCTATGAGTATCTTGGACAAGACCGCCGACAATGCGGTGTTACGTTCGCAAAGAGCAAAGAAGCCCAACCTTACATTGAAGGCCAAGGTTAGTGTGGAAGAAGAGGAAGAAGAGGAAGAAGAGGAGAGCAATCCCGAAGATACAAAGTACGCTTATCATGAACACATGGCACTTGCTTCAAGGCAATTTTGGAGCAAGAAGAACACAAGGCCCAACTTCAACAAGAACAACTCAAGTGGCGCGAAGGTCAAGCAATGAGTGAGGACTTGCTATAATTGCGGCAATGTGAGCCACTTTGTTGCGGAATGTCCTTATGAGAAGAGGGAAGACAATGGTGGCAAGCTCATCCGAAAGGACAAGGCCAATTCTTTCCCCAACAAGAGCAACTTCACCAAGAAGACTCCTCCCAAGGGGTTGGTAGCACAAGAAGAGTACAATGAGGATGATGATGATGATGGATACGGTGAGTCAGTTGCGGTGGCCTCCATTGCCATTGCGACAACTCCACGGGTGTCTCTCTTCGACTCACCCAATGGGAACATCACCGCCAAGTGCCTCATGGTTAAAGCCACCAACAAGGTAACCCCCAACATCAAAACTACCATCATTAATAATCCTTCTTTGACGGATTGCATTGATGAACATGAGGGGTCTAATGTGGAGGAGAATGAATTTGAGTCTTTTATGAGTAAGCTCAAGGGTAAATCCAAGAAGCACTTCGCACTACTAGAAAAAGGCTTACTAGTGGCGCACCAGTTTTGCCTACTAATGGCGCACTACTGGTGCGCCACTAGCATCACGCCACTAGTATTTTTTACTAATGGCGCACCGCTGGTGCGCCATTAGTATCTGGTACTCTAATGGCGCACCGGGCAGTGCGCCATTAGTATAGGCCACGGTGCGCCATTAGTATGCCTCCCAGGGGGCCACATATACCCATGTGCTTTGCCATACTAATGGCGCACTACAGTGTGATGCGCCATTAGTATCCTTCAGCATACTAATGGCGCACTGCTGGGTGATGCGCCATTAGTACCCTCTGGCATACTAATGGCGCACTGCTCTGAGATGCGCCATTAGTATCCTTTGGCATACTAATGGCGCACGTTGGCGTGATGCGCCATTAGTATGTATATTAGGGATTTTTTTTCTTTTCTGATTTTTGCACAGATTACAAAATATATTATTGGACAGAAAATAAGCAGCAGGACACAGCAACAGCAGATTCATCGAATACAATAGAAGATTAGTCTCCGAATACAATTCATCATATTAGTATCCGAATTCAAAAGACCGAACGAAGATAGAACATTACAAGTCTCGAGACCGCGAGTAGCGAGTTTGTCTTCACATTACAAGTCGATATCGATCATCTAAACTACCATCACATAGAAGAGAGATGCGGTCATCACGATGAGCATCATCGCGATGAAACTGGTCTTCATCCGGTTCCTCCAACGCTCCCTCCTCTCTCCCGCTAGATAGCGCGCGTATCTAGATTCCGCCTCCGCCCTAGTGGTGTACCCTTTGTAACTGTTACCGCTGAAACGGTGAACCTGTCTCCGACACTCCTCCCAGTCGTCGTAGACTCCGGGAACCTTACCCTTGTACACGACATACGACGGCATCTCTATGCACTAGCCAAACAACAGACAATACATAAGCAATATATAAGTATGCAACAAAAGGATCGGAAGAGAAAAGCAAGACATTAATAGCACGATTCATGGTCCTACTAACAAATAGCATCGATTACATCTAAGTTGAACGACTGTCCAAACCAAAGAGACATACAAGTTCACTACAGTTTAATTACAACATGAGCTAATGAATGTTTCAGAACTACACATAGCATCACAACTTTCGACTCGACTCATGGGACCGGAGCGTGGATGAAGCCGCCGTCTGTCGTGATGGTCATGAAGTCGCGGGCGTTGTCAGCCTGCATTTGTAGCGTTGTGTCTATCTCGCTGTTGGACGGTTGAAATTTGAGGTAGAACTGCCCCGAGGTACGAAGGACATCTTGATGGATGATTTCTGCAAACTCCGACTGGATGCGAAAGAATTCTTGTCGGATGTCCGCGTCCTGGATTGCCGCCAAGCTTGCGGCCCAATCTTTGAGATTATTTGGTAGCAGAAGGTGATTATGGTCCCGCACGATCGCCCGCATGTGATGGAGGGCGTAGTAGGCATCCTTCTGACCGCCAGGCGGCTGCTTGACGCAGGGGAACGTCGTATTGTGGGTGAACACGTGCCTGCCGTACCTACGAACTGGCCTCTTAAAGGTGCCTCCAGATGCGGCGTAGCCGGGGAGAGCATCATCAAGAACTTTCTTGATATTTGTGTAGTCTATCTTGGAGTCACGGTCCGGGTCGAGATACGTGGCCATGGAATATTTCGGGCTTAAGAGGATGAGTGTGCAATGTGTGTCACTGCACAGAACACGGAATGTTAGAAAAAAAAGAACGATCGAAATCTAAGAAATCATATGTTACGGGGCGGTTAGGAGATGACTTACTCGGGAAAGTAAGGCACGAGGAAGTTATCCTTATCTGGGTTTGCCAGAATGACGCCTTCGAGGTGTGAACTCGCGACTTGCCGGTCCCCAGCGCTGCCCAAGATCTTGGCACGCATGTAGAAGGGGTCGACTATCACAATGTCCGGGGTCTTGTCTCTAATGATCCGCATCTCCATACTCAGCGAAAACAGCCGAACGAAGGTGTAGTGCAGCGGATGAAGGTTAAGCATAGCAAAGATGTCATCAAATCGCAGGACGATCGTACCCCCGACGGCGCTATCCACAAAGCCCTTGCCCTCTGGCACCTTGGCCACGAAAACCGGGTATGCCACATCATTCTCTCTGAGACGCCGCTTCTCCAAAGAAAGAACACTGTCATGCAGACTCCGCATAGCACCGGTTGCAGCATTGAGCATATTTGTCGGTAGCATCGGCCTACCCGCCACATGCACCCTCCTCGAGATATCCTTAGGTGAAGGTGGTCCGTCCTGAGCACGGATCGTACTCGGTGCCGGTTGGCTCGCACTGGCGCCCTTGTTAGTCTTTCGTTTCCGTCCCTTCTTCTTGATCTGCTGTAATGGGATCGAGTTCTGCTCACAGACCGCCTTCTTGAGCGTGTTGGGGCTGATAATATTTGGCACCTCAGCTATCTGAGGCTCGGTGAAGGCGGCAGCTGGAGGCGTCTCCTGAGAACTGAACGCCAGACGACGCCTGTTGCAATTGGGTTTCTCCGCCGTACCAGCTAGATCGCGGTCGTCTTTTTGAGGGTTGGGTTCTTGAGAAGGAGGCCCGCAGAACTCGTCACCGTACCCATGTTCGGCAAAGTACTTATCGACGTTGGTAAATGTACCGTCGTCGTTGTCGTCGTCGTCCGGATCCTGTGCCATATGCATGTTCGGATCCTGTGCCATAGGGATGTCCGGCATGTCCGGTAGCGTTGCGGCGTTCTTGCCATGGCTTGGCGCTGGCACGACTGGCGGTCTTGTCTGTGGGGTGGTGTCCCCCGCCCCCAAACGAATCTGGCTCTTCGGCCAAAGCAGGGGCCAGCTTACACAGGCGCTGAGGGTCATCACATCATCTTCGTCGGCCCCAGCGGGTCGAATCGGAGGTAACAACTCGTCGCAGCCTGGCAGCACCCGAACCAGTTCAACCCTATACAAGGTGGGTGGCATCGGATTACCGTGGAACACGCGGTTGCCCGGTTGAACGATTCTGCCCTTGGCGACATCGACCAACTCGCCGCCCACGAAGTGCAGGAGAGTGCAAGGAACATCGGTGGCGCCCTGCGAAAACATGTAGGGCGTCAGGGATGCCCAGTCAAAGGCAAGGAGATGAAGTCATCGGCCGAGAGGCTTAGTTACCGTGATGCCGTCGAGCTCGGCTAATGTCGAGGCACCGCCAACGGCGGGCGTGCGCGTGCAACTGACGGAGGGGCCGCTTGCTGGCGAGGTGCCGGCCGGCGTACACCCAGGTGCATTAAGCTCCAATGCCCGTGCCGGCGCCGGAGACACGAATACCGCCTCCGCCGGAGACACCAATGGCGCCGCCTGCGCGTTGTGCGAGTTGCTGGCCGTGAAGCTGGGAACCGGGGGAGGCCCCTGTTGGCCGCCCGCAATCCACGTCGTCAGCCCCTGAATCAAGGTAGGCACAATGGCGGTGAGCGTCGTTCCCAGTTGTTGTTGCACTTGCTCTTGGACAATCTCCGGAATCCGCGCCACTTGTGCCTTGAGTTCTTGAACCTCGCGCGACTGGCTTTCCGAGCTGGTCTTTTTCTCCTTTCGCCCACCAGCGGTATAGTATGACGACCATTTTGTGGACAAGCCTTTGCCGGCCACACGACCAGCTGACGACGGCTTACTGAGCTTATCCTTGTTTTTCATTACGTTCAACGCCCTATTTAAAGGGGTGTCAAAAGGGGAGCTCTGAGATGACCCCGCGCTACTGCTTTCAGCCTCCTGCGGAAGGAATGTGAACCATTTAGAAATTTGGCTTCATTAATTAGAATGCAACCATATGGAGCTAATTACGCGGGGGTGTATTCCTTACCAGAACAAGCTCAAGCGCCCTGGTCTTCGGATCCGTGGTAAGCTCCTTTGTTACCGGGTCCTCCTTGTACCGGGCCCTGACAAAGTTCCTGGTCTGCTTGTCAGGGAATTTCTCGAAGCGGGGCGGTAGGCCTTGCTCGGCACGCTCCGCGTCCTCCTTGTCCCATATAGGCTCCGCCACTCTGTAACCGCCGGGACCGAGTTGGTGGACCCCTAAGTTCAACTGCCGCATTTCTTTCCCCCACTGACTTGATTCGGAGGTTGCGCTGCTCTCGCACTTGATCTTGAACTCCTTGTAGTCATCTTCGCTCATCAAAGGATATTTCGCCTTGATCTTCTCATAACTATCACCTTTTTCAATCATTGCCTTCACCGTGCTTCTCCATGTAGACAGGGCCGTGCTCATCCTCGTGAGGGCGGCACTGTTCACTTTATTCCCTGAGAGGCGTGTGTTTGCAAACTCATCGGGGAACTTGTATCGTTCGTGCAGCTTCGTGAAGAGGAGGCAGCGCAAATTCCCTCGGTCCTTATGCCTTAGGTTCTCGGTGTTGATCGAGACGGTGCTCCGGAGAATGCACCCGAGCTGAACCGAGTACCCCTTGACTACATGTTTGGGCGCCGTTGGATGCCCGTCGGAGTTCACTTCAGTAAATTCCTCCTTGACGGTGCCGAGCACGTTCGGGCGCCGGTCCTTCCGTTGCCTCTTCGGTTGGCTGCCATCTGTGCGTGCGCCGCCATCATCAGTGGTGGCATCCTCGGCGGCACCATCAGTGGTGTCATCCCCGACGCCACTAGGGGTTGTGTAGTCAGGATCGGTGTCTTCCGCGGCGTCCTCATAGCGGTGAGGTTCTTCCTCCATCTCCTGGGACAGCTCCCAGAATTGCTTGCCGCCCGAACCGCCGGCCTCATCGTTGTGGGCCATGTTTCGCTCTAAATAGGAAAAAAGTTTGGTCAAAAAGTTGGTTATTGTCAAGGAACAAGATCATGGTCTCATCATTTAGGGTTTGTCGACACCGAGGCATCCTAAAAGCTAAGCTTTTATCATTTAGGGTTTGTCGACGCCGAGGCACCCTAAAAGCCTAAGCGTACATCATTTAGGTTCTCATCGACACCGAGGCACCCTATAGAAGCCAAGGTTTCATCATTTAGGGTTTGTCGACGCCGAGGCACCCTAAATGCTAAGTTAAGTTTTCATCATTTAGGGTTTATCGATGCCGAGGCACCCTAGGTTGGGCCTAATCACTTGGCACTAATCACTTGGCTCTATTGCCACCTATGTTGGGTTTATCATCTAGGGTTTATCGATGCTAAGGAGAATTCTAAGTTGGGCGTAATCACTTGGCTCTATTGCCACCTATGGTTTAATGCAGCAAGAATGGCGGGGCAGTTGATCCTACTTAACTAAGTACTAAGATACCCCGGCCCATGCATTAGTCGCAAGTACCCCATATGTCCTATTTTTAGCAAAGTCATGCTAAAATTCACGGAAAATTTCAGCATGACCTTTGCTGAAAATAGGACATATGGAGTACCCGAATTTGCCGGAACGGAAGTTAATCGACATTCCAGCAAACTCAAGGGCCTCTCGGGGTACCTGCAAATTCATCACGACACAATGGTCGGAGACAAAACCCAGCAAACTAGCAAAGTTACTGACGTGTTTACAGAAATTGTTTTCTGTAAAAGATGATCATCATCTTTGCAAGTCTTTCTCAATGTGATCACAAGTAATTCAGAGGCATCACAATAAAGCAACACCCTGCACTAGCCTAAAAACAAGTGAAGTTTCACCCATATAAGAACAACTTTATAAAATCAGAGAAGTTGCTAAATTTTTTGTATCCTTCATACACACTGGAGTACAATGCTTTATAATGTTCCATCATCATTATAGAAATCCAAGAAACACATGGTCTTGAGGATATTCTTTATGACTGATTATTTCAGTTTTACATGCAGATTTTGACCAAAAAACACATGGTCTTTTTAACAGTTTTCAGTTTGGACAGAATACTGAAAACTACAGTTTGGACAGAATTCCTAACACTTTGGTCTTCTAGTTACAAAACAAAACTGACATAATTCTAGATGCCATAACTGAATTTTTTTACAGTAGCTCAAGTTTTTGACAGTAGCTCCTCACTGTCTGTCGCCTGCAACACTTTTTATGCTAGCAGCTCAAGTTTGTGCCATTGGAGCAAATAAGTGGCCAGATGTATATGATTGCACCACTTGATCTGCACTTCTCTATATTATATGATGTACTGAAGAACTTGAGCAAAAAAATTGTATATGATGATTCTAAGAAAAGGGAAAAGGAGTATCAAGAACAGATTCACATGTCTGGCTGTTAGCCATTACAAACTTAAATTTATCTATTTCTGTATCTCACAAACTATCATAAATGAATAATAGTATTATAGTTCAGCTATTCCATGGAATAATGGGCTTAAGATTAATGAACCAACAGATGCCCTAATGGAAGTAATAACAACATGACAGCAAACAACCAACAAACATGATGGGCAGGCCAAATACTCATGTCACTTCCATTAGGGCATCATCTTCCTACAACTACTCATCTTCAGCAGCACAGGGTAATTCATGGTTTCAACTAACAGTTCTACTGCCTGTGTGTGTGCGTGTACTAAATTAAATTAAATCAGTAGTAACTGTGTGAGTTATGGTTGGTTGGTGCTTTTTACCTTGGTGGAATTACTGGCGGAGTGCTTTCTTTCGGACCGATGCTTCTGCTCCTTCTCCAGCAAGCACAGCAGCCTCTTGTTTGCTTCGTCGAGGGCTCTGTTCTCCTCAAACAGCAACTTAACCTTGAATGGAAACACGCAAGAAACTTCTAACCGTCAGAACCACGCTAGTTTCGCACAAATCTATTGACATTCACTGAGAAGGCGATAAAAGTCACAGGTGCAGAACATGTTTGCAGTTGCAAGGACAAGAGAGGTTCGGTATGTATCGTACCTCCTCCTCTGCTTTGTTCAGGTTGGTCTTGAGTATCTCCTTGTCCCTCTGCAGCGCTTGCACTTGTTCAGTAAGCTGCGCGTGAGTAAGTAAGATGAATGTTGGAGGATCAGTCAGGTTGGTTAAACAGCAGCACTGCACTAGTAATTACAAAGCAGCCACCGCAGTAGCACATAGGAGTATCATGCAAGCAAGCAGAGTGTTGAATGATGGTGACAGAGCTCTAGAGTTCACATGACACTTCCATTAGTTTGAATCTCCTTTAGCTAGTTTGAATCCATGGACTACCCTGTCAGATGACCTACACTGCCACGGTCGAGGGGAGGGAGGGAGGGAATGGGGAATGGTGGAGAGAGGGAGGAAGGAGGAAGGAGGAGAGGTACCTGGTCGCCGGAGGGGTCGGGGTCGGGGTCGGCGAAGGGGTCGCGGTCGGGGTCCGAGCTCGTCCGGGTCCTCGCTCGCCGCGGTCGAAGGAGAGCAGGGGCCGGTGGCGAAGGACGGCAGGGGCAGGCGGGATGGGCGCGTCGGGGCCGCGCTCGCCGGCTGCTGCAGGGGCCGGAGGAGGCCCTCGCTCGTAGGAGGGAGGAGGAGAGGAGAGGAGCGGGCGGCGCGCGCTCGGCCGATCCCGTTCGGGGGCGCGGGGGCGGCGGGGGTGGAGTCCCGCGGGGGTCGGGGCGGCGGCGTCGAGGCAGCGCAAGACCACAGCGGCGGACGACGTGCAGGCGCGGCGGACGGAGGGGGCGGAGCAAGGGGGCGGCGGCGTACGGTTGGGGTCGAGTGGGGGATCTGGCGAGGGAGGGAGGGAGGCCACAGTGCGAGGGGAACAAGTACGTCGATTCTAATGGCGCACCTCCCCCTGGTGCGCCATAAGTACGTCGATTCTAATGGCGCACCTCCCCCTGGTGCGCCATTAGAATTTGTTTTACTTACTAGCCCGACTGGTCAGGTTATATTCCACCTAACCCTATCTCCATCAGAACACGCCCACTAGCCCGACTGGTCAGCACGCAGCACACACACTAGGAGGTCCTGGGTTCGATTCCCAGGCTCCCCAATTTTTGTTTTTATGCATTTAAAATGCTGTTTGATATTTATTTGTGTTTAAATATGTTCAAACTTGTTTAAATCATAACAGTAATATTTTTTATAAAAACAGTAATGATTTTTTAAAAAATATCATCAAATTTGTTATTTGAAAATATAATCAAATTTGTTTTTTTTGCAAATTTAGTTGCATTCATTTGTGACGGTGGAGCGGGCCGGGGAGGGTGCGGGGGGGGGTCGTCGGCGACGGCCGGTGGAGCGGGGGAGGGTGCGGTGGGTCGTCGGCGACGGTGGAGTGGGGGAGGGTGCGGGCCGGGGGTCGGCGGCGGCGGCCGGTGGAGCGGGGGAGGGTGCGGTGGGTCGTCGGCGGCGGTGGAGTGGGGGAGGGTGCGGGGGGTCGGCGGCGGCGGCCGGTGGAGCGGGGGAGATGGTGCCCATGAAATACAATCGAGAAATGAAGGCTACAATTTAAATACAATCGATCTTAGCTAGCTATCTGTTCACAATCTTCTTGCCCTTATTTTTCGTAAATGGAGTTCTTCTCTTGAACGGACGTCCTTTAGGTAGGGTGGTCCTGCTTCTTCTTGTGGTGTATGCTAATACTTCATCGTCGTCGTCATGTTCCATCTTCGGGTCGCCGTACTTGTCGAAGTCTTGCTCATTGGCGACTCCATCCATTCCGATGATCTTCCTTTTGCCTCTCCTCACGACAACACGACTGGGCTTTGATGGGTCGGTAATGAAGAAGCATTGGTCCACTTGGGAAGCCAGTACCCATGGCTCATTTTTCGCGGTGACGTTCGCGCCTGCGGTCTTGGATTTGGCTTCGGGTATAACCATGGTGGTGAAATACCGGTCTTCTTTTATGACGCTCTTGGCCCATCTGACACGGAACATCGGGACCTTCTCTCCAGCGTAGCTCAGCTCCCAGATCTCCTCGATCCTTCCGTAGTATCTGTCCTTGTCGTTACCGGTGTAGGATTCCATCGTTACCCCGGAGTTCTGATAACCATCGCTCTTCATGTCCTTGTCCTCGGTGTAGAATGTGTAGCCGTTGATATCGTACGCCTCATACGTCATCAGGTTGTGCTCGGCGCCCTGTGACAAGGCGAATATGAGTTGTTCTTCCGCGGAAGAATCCTCATGTAAAGGGTACGACAGAAGCTTCTGCTTGAACCAACGCGTGAAACATGAGTTGTGCTCTTTGATTATATCTCCGTCTGTCCTCTGTTGGCCTCGGTCATTGTACGTCTTCTCAATAAACGTTTTGTGCTCTACCACCCAAGGATCGACCACGTCTATGTGTTGTAGCGCGACTAGGTTTGCTCTTTCAAAGTCGGCGAGTCGACCATCGAAGTCGACATGCATTTCGCGGCGACCCTCACGGTGACCCCATCCAGCGAGCCTGCCGAGGTGCCTGTTGACGGGCAGACCAACGGGGTTCTCGATGCCTAGATAATTCGTGCAGTAGGAGATGCACTCTTCGGTCAGAAAGCCCCTGGCTATGCTTCCCTCTGGACGTGACATGTTGCGAACGTATCCTTTGATGACACCATTCATCCTTTCGAACGGCATCATGCTGTGCAGGAACGTCGGCCCGAGTTGGATGATATCCTCCACGATATGGACCAGCAGATGCACCATAACGTCGAAGAATGCGGGAGGGAAGTACATCTCAAGCTCGCATAGTATCACCACGATCTCTTCCTGTAGCCTTCTGAGTTGCCTCACGCCAACCGACTTCCGAGAGATGACGTCGAAAAAGTTGCATAGGCCAAATAGCGTTTCACGGACGTGCGCGTCCATGATCCCACGGATTGCAACTGGAAGTATCTGCGTCATCAGCACGTGACAGTCGTGAGACTTCATCCCGCTGAACTTCTGCTTCACTGAGTCTAGGTATCTGCTTATCTTCCCCGCGTAACCGTAAGGAAGTTTTACTCCTACGAGGCAGGTGAAAAACTGATCGATCTCCTCCTGACTTAGAGTGAAGCACGCGGGAGGGAAGTCATTTCCGGTCTTCTTGGCCTTTTTGCCTTTGCGACGACTTTCCGTGTCCTGCTTCGCCTCATCATCATCATCATTAGCGTGAAGCTCCTCCCTGATGCCCATTGATTTCAAGTCTGCCCTTGCTTTCGGCCCATCTTTGGTCCTCTCTGGCATGTTGAGCAGGGTACCAAGCAGACTCTCGCACACGTTCTTCGTGATATGCATGACATCAAGGCTGTGAGGCACACGGTGGATCTTCCAGTACGGCAAGTCCCAGAAAACAGACCTCGTTTTCCATACCTTCAGCAGTGGCTCTGGCGCCTTTCGCTTCTTTCCCGGCTCTGGCGCCTTTTGCTTCTTTCCCGGCAGTGGGCAATCTTTCCAATTTTTCAACAGCTCGTCTATTTCCTCGCCGCTCCTCGTACGCGGGCGTCTTCGGGGTTCGGTTTCACCATCGAACAGATCCTTGCGTTTCCTCCACGGGTCATCGTCGCGAAGCCACCTTCGATGTCCCATGAACACGGTTTTCGAAGACCCGGGATCTCTATCTAGCTGGCGATACGTTGTGTCATCCATGCACCTGACACATCCAGAAAATCCGTGGACCACCTGCCCCGCGAGATATCCGAAACCGAGATAGTCGTGCACCGTCGTGAGCAGTGCGGCTCTCATAGGGAAATATTCTTTCTCTGCGGCGTCCCACGTATTGGCTGGCGTTTTCCACAGCGTGTCTAGCTCCTCTTCCAGCAGCCCCAGATACAGATTGATGTCGTTCCCTGGTTGTTTCGGCCCTTCAATTAGCATACTCATGTGAATGTACTTCCTCTTCATGCACAACCAGGGGGGAAGGTTGTACATCCACACAAACACAGGCCAGGTGCTATGTGTGCTTCTCTGGCTGCCAAACGGATTGACTCCATCGGTGCTCGCGCCCAGCACGATGTTCCTTGGATCGTTCCCAAATTCTGGGTGTTCGAAGTTCAACGCTTGCCACTGGCTCCCATCCTTAGGGTGACTCAGCATCTTGTCTTTTTTATTTATCTCCGGATCATTTGCGTCATCTTCTCGCTTCTTCTCCTCCCTATCCGCGTGCCAACGCAGGAGCTTTGCTACCTTAGGGTCCGCAAAATACCGCTGCAGACGAGGAGTGATCGGAAAGTACCACACCACTTTTCGAGGAGCTTTCTTCCTCTTCTTGTATCGAGTGACGCCGCACACCGGACATATGGTAGACTCCGTGTGCTCGTCCCGATAAATGATGCAATTGTTCATGCACACATGGTATTTCACGTGCGGTAAATCCAGAGGACACACGATTTTCTTCGCCTCCTCGAAACTGGTCGGGCACTTGTTCCCCTTGGGAAGACGTTCGTGCCAGAATGACATGTTCTCGTCGAAGCATGCGTCGGTCATTTTGTGCTTTACCTTCATCTCCAGAGCCATGAGCGTTACTTTCAGGCGGGTATCCTCGGGCCTGCATCCTTCATACAATGGAGTAACCGCGTCTATCTCCAGTTGATCCAGCTTGGCTTTCTCTCGGGCGGCAGCTCTTGCGTTATCCGTCTGCTTGAGAAGCAGCTCTTGAATATGAGGGTCCTGCACCCAGCCCATCGATGGTCCATCGTCGTCTGCTCCGCCGGCATCTTCATCTTCATGATCATGCCCTTCGTCTGCTCCCGCATCTTCCTCATCATCATGTCCGGCATCTTCTACATGATGACTGTGTACAGCATCACCGTCGTGATCATGTCCTGGAGATTCTTCGTCTTCTCGCCCGCCCGAGCCGCGGTGGTTGTCTTGCTGCCCATCCTCATTTCTTGCCCGACCCCCATGGACGACTTCATAGTCATCTTCATCACCTTGCCACCGATAGCCATCCATGAAACCACGCAAGAGCAGGTGGTCCCGCACCTGCCCGGAATCCGGGTCCGCAATAAGGCTCTTCAGCTTGCATCTTCGACACGGACATCTTATCTCCGTCTCGTTCTTTTCAAGCATCTCGGCCTTCGCGGAGCTCAAAAACCTATTCACGATGCCTTCGGTCATCGTGCGGACCATGGTCGCCTGCGGGGTAGAGCAAAACGATATTTTAGAACCAAGAAAAAATTTGGCATGACTTTCCCTAAAAATAGGACCAAAAAGAATGCATAGTGCCAAAATTCTCGCCGAAACGGAAATGAATCAACATTCCGGCAAAATATTGGCAACTATCGCATTTCAAATACCGGTACCTGCAAACACAAACATATATGCAACACCACAACATATGCAACACCACAAACATACATAGATCTAGCTAGGACATAAAAAGTGCATGTGCACGTTGTTGGAGGGAGAACAACATAAAGATAGCTTCCCCCTTACTTACCTATCAAAAAAAGGGGCTTTAACCACGTAATTTGGATGAATTTATGGTGCAAATGAGGTGAGGAGGAGGAGGCAGCCGAGACAAGCTTGGAGGAGGGAGGAGAGAATGAAGTGGGGAAAGTGAGTGGGTAGGTGTGGCTGTCCAAAATATCTAGCTCGTCCCAGGTTACTAATGGCGCACCACCACATAATGCGCCATTAGTAACCCTGGTTACTAATGGCGCACCTGCTGGTGGTGCGCCATTAGTAGTTTTGCAAAAAAAAACACTAATGGCGCACGAGGGAGCAGTGCGCCATTACTAGCTTAAACTAGTAATGGCGCACTGCCCCAGGTGCGCCATTAGTAGTTTTGCAAAAAAGTAAAAAATAAAAAAAATATTGTAGTGGCGCACTATGTTGCTGGTGCGCCATTACTAGTTACAACTAGTAATGGCGCACTATGTCCTGGTGCGCCATTAGTATGTTTGGCAAAATAAATAAAAAATTTGTTACTAATGGCGCACCGTGTGTCTGGTGCGCCATTAGTGTATTTCACACTAATGGCGCACCAGCACATGGTGCACCACTGCTACATAGCAATGGCGAACCACATGTCTGGTGCGCCATTAGTGGCCATTCCATCTATAGCCCTTTTCCTAGTAGTGTCGTTGCTCTCTTGGAACAACTTGGTGAAGCCAATGACATGATCGAGGCTCACGAAGATACCATCTCTAAGATGGAGGGGCATAGTCGTGACTATGCCGATGAGATTTCAGATCTTTCCAATGCTCTTGAGGAAGAGCGAGGTCTTCGTTTGGCTCTTGAGGAGTCATACAACGATGACCACGCTAAATTAAAGAAAGATCTTGATCATGCTCTTGTTGTATCTCGTGTGCTAAACTCCGAGAAGGCCAAGCTTGGGGTTGATCTTGCTAGACTCAAAGAGGAGTTTGGTTTACTTGAGAAGGCTCACAAGGTCTTGAAGGGTGCTCATGCTAGACTGAAAGAGTCTCATGATCAACTCCAAGTAAAGCTAACCAAGGAGAAAGCCACATTTCCTCATATGGTCTTAATTGATAATGCAAATGCTACTAACCCATGTTGTGAGCATGTGCGTCTTGTTGAGGAGAATGCAAAGTTGAAGAAGCAACTTGAGAAAGGCCTTGTGTCGTGCATAAAAGGTGAGAAGAACTTCAATGACCTTTTGAGCAATCGAAAGGAAGTTGTGACCAAGGAAGGAATTGGATTCACACCCAAGTCCAAGAACAAGAAGAAGGATGACAAGGCCAAACGACCTCCCCCTCTCAAGCAAACTTTTGTGAAGGAGTGAGAGGGTGCTTCTAAGAAGAAGAAGAGGAAGAAGAAGAACAATGTGAAGGGTAGTGATGCTAAGAAGGGCAATGCTACCCCTCCCAACAAAGCCGACGACTTTAACCCTTCTTATGTGTTATGCCGTGCTAGTGATGGACATGTTTATGCCAAATTTGTTGGTTCTTCTTATGAGTACATTGAATGGTCTATTTGGGTTCCTAAGACCCTTGTTACTAACATCAAAGCACCCATTACAAAATGGGTACCTAAAACCAAGCATTGATTTCTTGTAGGTGTTTGCTTCCGGTGGGGGATCATGGTTGCTCGATAGTGGAGCCACTAATCATATGACCGGAAGCAAGGACTTGGTGGTGGACGTTCACAAGATTCCATCTATGCCCACCAATGTCGAGTGGGGTGATGCCTCGTCCTCTAAGGTATTGGGACTTGGCAAGGTTGTCATTTCTCATGATCTCATGATCGAGAAGGTCATGCTTGTTGAGTCCCTTGCATACAATTTACTTTCCGTTCGTCAACTTGCACTCATGGGCTTTGCCACTTTCTTTGATGTTGATATCGTGGCCCTCTTGTGGAGCAAGACTCTTAAAGTAGCCTTTGTTGGGCATGTCGAGAACAGTCTCTATGTGATTAACTTTTCGGAGCGACCCACTAAGACCGCGACATGCCTAATGGCTAAAGTTGACGTGGGATGGCTTTGGCATCGCCGTTTAGCCCATGTCAATATGAGATCTTTGCAAAGTCTTCTAAAGGGGGGCCATGTCCGTGGACTAACAAATGTTAGTTTTGCTAAAGATCGTGCTTGCAGTGCTTGTATCGAAGGAAAGCTACATGAAAAGGCTCACCCTCCCACGACTATCATTTACTCGAAGAGGCCTTTGGAGCTCCTTCACTTGGATCTCTTTGGGCCTCCATCCTTTGATAGTCTTGGGGGTAGAAAGTATTGCTTGGTGATTGTGGATGATTATTCAAGATACACTTGGGTATACTTCTTCAAGAGGAAGAGCGAGACCCAACAAACCGTCATTGACTTTGCAAATGAAGCACAACGTCAACACAATGCAAAGATTTTGACTATAAGAAGTGACAACGGCACCGAGTTCAAGAACTACACCTTGGATGAGTTTCTTAGTGATGAGGGGATCAAGCATCAATATTCCGCACCATACACCCCTCAACAAAATGGTGTAGCGGAGAGGAAGAACCGAACATTGATGGATGCGGCAAGGACCATGATGGCGGAGTTCAAGTCTCCATACAACTTTTGGGCCGAAGCCATCAACACCGCGTGTCATGCATCAAATCGGCTTTATCTCTGCAAAGGCTTGAACAAGACTCCATATGAGATACTCACCGGTAACAAACCCAACCTCAAGTACTTTTGGGTGTTCGGGTGTAAGTGTTTCATTCTCAAGAAAGGTGTTCGTTTGTCTAAATTTGAGGCTAGAGCTCAAGAGGGCATATTTGTTGGTTATGCTACAAACTCTCATGCTTACCGTGTCCTCAATAAATCCATGGGACTTATTGAGGAGACATGTAACGTGGAGTTTGATGAGAATAACGGCTCCCAAGTGGAGCAAAGTGGCACTTGTAGTGTTGGTGATGAAATTCCTCCGCAAGCCATTAGAATAATGGGAGTTGGCTTTATCCTACCCATTGAGGAACTCAACAACTTCGAGTACAACAAGGTGTGGAGATTGGTGCCAAGGCCAACGGGGAACCACAATGTCATTGGAACCAAGTGGATATTCAAGAACAAGCAAGATGCTCATGGGACCATCGTTCGCAACAAGGCAAGATTGGTAGCACAAGGCTACTCCCAAGTCGAGGGTATCGACTATGGTGAAACCTTTGCTCCCGTTGCTCTCCTTGAATCCATTTGTTTGTTGATTGCTTATGCTTCTCATCATAACTTTAAGTTGCAACAAATGGATGTGAAGAGTGCTTTTCTTAATGGTCCTCTTAATGAGTTGGTGTATGTCAAACAACCCCCCGGGTTCGAGGATCCCTACTTCCCCGATCATGTGTATCAACTCGATAAGGCACTCTATGGCCTTAAACAAGCCCCATGTGCGTGGTATGACCACCTTACCGAGTTGTTGCAAGATCGTGGATTTGAAGTTGGGAAAATCCACCCCACTCTTTTTACTAAGAAGGTCAAAGGGGAGTTGTTTGTGTGCCAACTATATGTTGATGATATTATCTTTGGCTCCCCTAACAAAGCTTTCAATGAGGAATTTTCCGCTCTCATGACCTCATAGTTCAAGATGTCTTCGATGGGAGAGTTGAAGTTATTTCTCGGGTTCGAAGTCAAGCAAAGAAGAGAAGGAACCTTCATCAACCAAGCCAAATATACTCAAGACATGTTCAAGAGATTCAAGCTAAGTGATGTCAAGCCGGCCTCCACTCCAATGCCCGTCAAATGCCAACTTGACATAGATCCCAATGGTAAAGCGGTGGATCAAAAGGTATATCGCTCCATGATTGGCTCCTTGCTTTACCTTTGTGCATCTAGACCAGATATCATGTTGAGTGTGGGAATTTGTGCACGGTTTCAAGCCGCACCTAAGGAAAGCCACTTTGTGGCGGTCAAGCGAATCTTTCGATATTTGGCTCATACCCCAAACTTTGGCTTATGGTACCCAAGAGGAGCAAACTTCGAGCTTGTAGGTTATTAAGACTCAGATTGGGCGCGAGACAAAGTGGATAGGAAGTCCACTTCCGGAGGGTTCCAATTCCTTGGTTGCTCTTTGGTGAGTTGGTATTCTAAGAAGCAAAGTTGTGTGCCTCTCTCGTCCACCGAATTGGAGTACGTGGCGGCTGGTAGTTGTTGTGCACAACTTCTTTGGACGAGGCAAACTTTAAAGGATTACGGTGTCATTTGTGACAAAATGCCTCTTTGGTGTGACAATGAAAGTGCCATCAAGATTTCTCTCAACCCGGTTCAACACTTCAAGACGAAGCATATTGAGATTCGGTATCACTTCATCCGGGATCACATTAGGCGAGGGGAGATTGTAACACCCCAGATGTAACTTTCCATATTTGTAACTCCAACTCTTGCCATTTTCGGCTATGTGTTATGATATTCTCTCCGTGTTCAGGTTTTGTGTTTCGTTTTGCATTTTATTCATGTCATGCATCTCATATCATGTCATCATGTGCATCTCATTTGCATACGTGTTCGTCTTATGCATCCGAGCATTTTCCCCGTTGTCCGTTTTGCGATCCGACACTCCCACATGCACCGGCGCACCCCCTCTTGTCTCTTTTTGTGAGCGGGTGTTAAACGTTCTTGGAATGGACCGAGGTTTGTCAAGTGGCCTTGGTACACCACCGGTAGACCACCTGTCAAGTTTCGTTCCATTTGGAGGTCGTTTGATGCTCCAACGGTTAACCGGGTAACCGCAAAGGCTTTTGTGTGTTGCAGCAAACCCCCCTCCAAACAGCCCTATAACCCATCTAAGTCACCTCCATGCTCTGGGTCGTTCGATCACGATCGTGTGGGCGAAAACCGTGCCTCATTTGGACTCTCCTAGCTCCCTATGCCTATATAAACACCTCGCCCTCCGAAATTGCGTCCAAACCCTAAAATTTCGCCCTCCGCCGCCACCGGACGAATCCCGCCGCCGCGCCCGACCAATCGGAGCCCGCCACGTGGCAGCGCTGCCGCCCCACCGCCCGCGGCCCGGAGAGCCCGCATCCGGCCCCCGCGGCCCGAGCCGCCGCCGCCCGCGACCCGGAGAGCCCGCGTCCGGCCCCCGCGGCCCGCGCCGCCGCCGCCCGCGCCCCGTGCTCGGCTGCTCCCGCGCGCACCTCCGCCCGCGAGCTCCCCACTGCCGCCCGCGCCCGCCTGCGCCGCCGCCTCCTCTCCCTCGCCGCCGGTGCGCCCCCGCGCCATTCCCCGCCGCCGGCGCCTCCTCCCCCGACCCCGCGGCTCGTCCTTGTCCCCGCCGGTGCCTCCTCTCCCCTCTCCGGCAAGTCTCCGGCCGAACCCCAGCGAGCTCGCGCCGCGCCTCGATTCCCGTGCCCCGATTCAGATCTGAGAGGTTGACCCGATTTTTTCCTCCAAGTCCCGAAGTATTTTCACATTATGTGCTCATGTTCTTAGCATCATATCTCATTGTATACTGCTCCGTTTTGCGTGCATGATATATCGAAATGTTCGTCTCGAGATGCTCTTCATTTTCTTCCATTGTGCCATACTCGTTTGAGTTTATCTTGATGCCCAAATCTCTGGTACAAGAGTGCTATATGATGTTTGCTGCTGTTACTTATCAGAACTTGGTGATTTGTTATTTTTTTTGCAATTGATGTGTGTATCTTATGAGCATGAGCTCTACAGGTGTTTTGATATATGCCATGCCATCTTTGCAGAGATGTATGCCATGTAGTTTTGTGATCTATGTGGTCACTAGCGCAAGCATGCAAACTAAGCTTCGTGATGTTTCTGTTTTCAGGGACTTAGGATTTTGCGGTCTTTTATCTGCTGTTATTTTGTTGCTACGTATCCGTGTGGCTACAGAGAGATCCATACTTATTTTGAGTATGTTCAGTGATGATGTGTTGTAGATATAGTTGTGCTCTATCCAATCATGCACCTGTTTGCAATTATGAAGTGCCCTAGCATGTCTTAATCTTGCTCTACTTTTGCTATAAAATATTCCTGGCAGATTGTTAACATGATATTCAATTTTGCCAAGGTTGTTGTAGTTGATCCATTCATGCTATGAACTTGCTCTTGCCATGGTTAGCTTCATAAACATGCCATCTTGCTGTAGGTATGCTTGTTTTTTTATGCATTACTTTGATATGACTGAATCAAGCTCACCAAGATGCCTTCATAATTCTGTTAATGCCATGTTCTGTTTTCTGCCAAGTCTGGAACCTGTTAACGAAACTTGCTTTGTTTACATGGGTGCCATCATATCTTATGATCCTTTTTGGCTAATGATCAGTAAGGAACTTTTGTTCTATGAATTTAGTAGATTCATTCCATGCCTTGTTTTGCTATGCTAAGGTCCTGTAGCATGTTGATTGCTTGCTCTGAACATTGCTACCTGATGCTGTTTCTGCCATGTCCAGTATTTTCACCAAGTCTGTGAACCTGATATCTTTTGCACTTTTGCCGTGCTTGTTTGAACCTGTTTTTTTGTGATCTAGCCATAGCTCAGTGTTCATCTTTTGTCAAGCATCTCCTGTAGATTACTTACATATGCTTTGTTGCTATGTTGGGGTGATGTAGCATAGTTACTTGATGTATTCTAAGTGCTATCATGCTGTTAATCGCAGAATCGTGTCATTCTTGTTTTGCTTGCCATTTGCAAACCGTGCATCCGTTTCCGGTGATCTTTATATCGATTTCAACCGAAATCATCTCATCATTCCAGTGGCATACTTGGTTTGCCAAGTTACTGCCTTGTTCATCCTTTTTCTTCCGGAGCACGCATACGCATCGCATATCATGCATGTATTGCATCATGTTGCTTGTGCATTTCCCGTGATTGATTGTGGTTCCATTGCTTGTGTTCTTGCTGTGGGTAGAGCCGGGAGACGAGTTCGTGAACGAGGAACCTGTTGAGTACGCTTACGAGGATCAAGCTTTCGACAACTCTGAGAACCTTGCAGGCAAGATGACCATACCCTCGAAATCACTTCTATCTTTGCTTTGCTAGTTGTTCGCTCTATTGCTATGCTGCGCTACCTACCACTTGCTATATCATGCCTCCCATATTGCCATGTCAAGCCTCTAACCATCCTTTCCTAGCAAACCATTGTTTGGCTAAGTTACCGCTTTTGCTCAGCCCTTCTTATAGCGTTGCTAGTTGCAGGTGAAGTTGAAGTTGGTTCCATGTTGGAACATGGATATTTTGAAATATCACAATATCTCTTATTTAATTAATTCATCTATATATTTGGTAAAGGGTGGAAGGCTCGGCCTTATGCCTGGTGTTTTGTTCCACTCTTGCCGCCTTAGTTTCCGTCATACCGGTATTATGTTCCTTGAGTTGCGTTCCTTACGCGGTTGGGTGATTTATGGGACCCCCTTGACAGTTCGCCTTGAATAAAACTCCTCCAGCAAGGCCCAAACTTGGTTTTACCATTTGCCACCTAAGCCTTTTTCCCTTGGGTTTTCGCGAGCCCGAGGGTCATCTTTATTTAAACCCCCGGGCCAGTGTTCCTCTGAGTGCTGGTCCAAACTAGAGCCCTTTGCAGCGCGACCTCGGGGAAACTTGAGGCCTGGTTTTAGCTGTACGGACTGCTCATCCGGTGTGCCCTGAGAACGAGATATGTGCAGCTCCTATCGGGATTTGTCGGCACATTCGGGCGGCTTTGCTGGTCTTGTTTTACCATTGTCGAAATGTCTTGTAAACCAGGATTCCGAGACTGATCGGGTCTTCGTGGGAGAAGGTTTATCCTTCATTGACCGTGAGAGCTTATAATGGGCTAAGTTGGGACACCCCTGTAGGGTATTATCTTTCGAAAGCTGTGCCCGCAGTTATGAGGCAGATGGGTATTTGTTAATGTCCGGTTATAGAGAACTTGTGACTTGACTTAATTAAAATACATCAACCGTGTGTGTAGCCGTGATGGTCTCTTTTCGGCGGAGTCCGGGAAGTGAACACGGTCTGGGTTATGTATGCACGTAAGTAGTTTCAGGATCACTTCTTGATCATTTCTAGCTTCACGACCGTTGCGTTGCTCTCTTCTCGCTCTCATTTGTGTATGTTAGCCACCATATATGCTTAGTGCTTGCTGCAGCTCCACCTCATTACACCATCCTTTCCTATAAGCTTAAATAGTCTTGATCTCGCGGGTGTGAGATTGCTGAGTCCTCGTGACTCACAGATTCTACCAAAACAGTTGCAGGTGCCGACGATGCCAGTGCAGATGACGCAACCGAGCTCAAGTGGGAGTTCGACGAGGAACGTGGTCGTTACTATGTTTCTTTTCCTGATGATCAGTAGTGGAGCCCAGTTGGGACGACCGGGGATCTAGCATTTGGGGTTATCTTATTTTCATTTGGATTTGACCGTAGTCGGTCTACGTGTGGATTTTGGATGATGTATGAATTTAATTTATGTATTGTGTGAAATGGCGATTGTAAGCCAACTCTCGTTATCCTATTCTTGTTCATTACATGGGATTGTGTGAAGATGACCCTTCTTGCGACAAAACCACAATGCGGTTATGCCTCTAAGTCATGCCTCGACACGTGGGAGATATAGCCGCATCGTGGGCGTTACAGAGATCGAGCTCAACTATGTCAACACTCATGATAACCTTGCAGATATTTTCACGAAACCTTTGGATGAAGCAAGATTTCGCGAGTTAAGGCATGAGCTAAATATCATTGATTCGAGCAATGTTGCTTGAACCCTTGCACACCCACCATACTCAGCTTGTTATCTTGTTTAGGTGTAGGCATGGACATAGGGGGAGTGTTGTTCTCTCAATGAACTCTCCCTCCCCCCATTATGCATAAATTGATCAACTCTTTCACATTAGCCATTGTTGATGGTACTTGTGCTTCAAAGACGAGTTTTGGTCATGAGCCCAAGTATACTTCTTCGCGGTGCCATACCAATTGACTCAAATATAGGTGGCTCCGGTCACTGCCCTCTCTTTGGAGAGGTTGTGTTGCGTGTTTAGTCCGTGTTGTCTCTTGTCTCTCTTCCTTCGTGCCGAGCTTGTGTGTGTTGTCTCGTGTGTCAGCATTTTGGTGCGTCCGTTCGCTTGAAGGTTGCTTTGCAAAGGCCCTTTGGTCTTCTCTATTTTTGAAACTTGCATTCTCTTGGGCACACGGTACTACCGCGGCTTGCCACGGTACTACCGCAGGAGCTGCGCACGGTACTACCGCACCCAGCACGACAGTAATTTTTTACTACCGCCTGGGGGAGCGGTACTACCGCCCACAGTGCGGTAATTCCGCCCAGGCGGTAGTACCGCGATGACACGCGGTACTACCGTGCAGTCGAGAGCGTGTGGGGGTTAAGAGCGGGCAGGGGGAGTTCCAACTCCCCCATACCCATTCACTCTTTCTCCCCACGCCGACTCTCTCTCTCCTGCCCAAGAACGGCGCCGGAGACCCTCGCCGGATCTTCGTCTCTGGCCGCTCTCCTCGGATTCCGTCCGGTGGGATCGTTCCCCACCACTTCCTCTTGCCATGGAACAAGGTTTCCCCCCAAATCGCTCTCTCGTTGGTTCGTTCTTTCGCTTTTAGGTTTTTGGGGAGATGCATGTCGTTCTTGAGATTTTAGGCCAAATCTTTGCAAGAGTAGGATGTAGGAGAGTAGTAATGCGTAGAGATAGTACTTGATATGTTGCCACGTGGTAGATTTGATCAACCGCAGTACCGCTTCGTTGTCACGGTTGTGCTCAGATCCAGTTGAGGATTCGGATCTGACACCATACGGTACTACCGCATCTCCGGTGCGATACTACCGCTCGTACGGTAGTCGCTCCTCAGGAGCGGTACTACCGCACGAGATGCGGCACTAAAATTCTACTGCCGCTCCGAGACACGGTACTACCGTGCCACCCTGCCGCAGTACTACCGTGGCTAGGAGCAGCACTAAAATTTTAGTACCGCGCAGCCAAGCGGTACTACCCTTGTTGTCAAATCTCCCTAGTGGCAATTACCAAGTGCGAGTTCTACTTGTTTCACCTGTTTTGCTGTGGTCTTTGCATTGATCCTTCTCGCTTCTCGTGCGTGTTTTTGTGTTTTGTGTCTTAGGTGGTGGCTCCGGTGCACCTGCTCGCCGTTCCAATCCCAGCCGTGACACGAGCTCCAAGCGTCTGCGCAACCAAGACGAAGCTCCAGAGGACTCCAATGCCCCCCAACGCAGGACCAAGACCACCGCCACCAAGAACAAGGAGCCCTCCATGGGCATGGACGAGATACCTGGCTGAGTTTGTCACTCGAAGGAGGATCAACCCTTATGTGAATCCTCATGCCAACTTCAGAGGGAATGATCTGTTCTGGACCAAGCAGCAGAATCTCATATATCTGCATGTGATCAAGGCCAAGCAGAACATCTACGTGGATGTGCACTGGATTGCCATGAACCATATGAGAGAGGATAAGCATCGTGACCACTTTGGCGAGGCTTTGGACCTCGTGGAGTACTTTGGCATTGAGGATGTGATCTCTTTCCACCTGGACTTTGATCCCGAGCTTGTGGCCCAGTTCATTGCTTCGGTTCACTTTCATACTGATGAGGAACAGAGGATGACCTGGATGACCAATGGACATCAGATGACTGCTACGTGGAAGGACTTCATGGATTTGCTCCACGTACCTGATGAGGGGCTCAACACGCCCGTTGGTGTTCGCCCTCATGCCAACTCCGAGTCAGCTAGCAAGAACAAGCTCCAGTAGTATTATGTTGTGAAGACTCTTCCCAGTGGCAAGAAGGCGTGGGTGCTGAACCCCTTCCTTGACATTATGCACCGAATCTTCCGCAACTCTCTCTTTCCACACATTGGGGACAAGGACAAGGTGCATGCCTATCTTATGGACATGATGCTCATTTGTGAGGAGGCGCGTCTCACTCAGACCCAACCACTTGACGTCTCCCACATCATGTGGTGCAAGCTTCGGTTTGCGGTGTTCAACCGTAAGGTTCCCATCTATGGACCTTACCTGTTTCTCTTGATCTCGAAGACATGGGAGAAGCTCTACCCGGAGGATGAGTTTTTGGCCCCTGACTGGATCCGTCATGACCCCATCAGACTCCGCATCAAGCCCAGTGGGCTAACACTACAACTCGTGCTGAGGCTGAGGCTGCTAGAATGGAAGTTGATGAGGATGAGATTGAGGAGGAGGACGCGGATGAGGACAGTTCTGCTGGGTATGCTCCTCCCTCTACTGAGCCCTCATGGGCTAAGAAGCTGAAGGCCAAGATGAAGACCTTGTTCTGCATGCAAACAAAGGGGCAGTACCAGACTGACGTTGCCTCCAAGGAGAGTCTCCGCCGCGACAAGAGGATCTTGAGGACTTTTGGAGAGGACATTACCAGCGGCTCCGAGAAGCACATCACTCCAGAGGCTGAATGGATGGCAAAACAGGGCTACAAGTGGACTGATTCTAAGGGGGAGCCCATCCCCGCCGCCGAGTATGACGGAGAGCGTGCGAGTGATTATTGCGCTTGAGCCACTACTTGTGTTGTAGGTGTCCTTTCTGCCTTTGTGGCCTCTCGATGCCAAAGGGGGAGAGAGTGTAGGATTTGCGAGTCGTGTGTCGTGTTTGTTTCGTTTGCTTTCGTTCCGTTGAAACTCATTTGCTTTGGTTTGGTTTGCGCTTGTGAGACCTTTCTATCATATGGTGTAAGACATATGCACTCTATCGTACCTTATTGAGCTTATGCTATCTTGTGCTATTTACATTATGCTCATATCTATCATCTTGCTTAGCGTTAGCTTTATTGTTACAGGATATGCCTTGTCTATAAAATATAGGGGGAGTGTTGATCCTAGTATGTGTGCCATGCAGTCCAAAGCACTTCTCTTGATAGCACACATCTAGGGGGATCCCGTCTATATTTTATAGATGTGGGGTTTGCCCATGTTTCTTTTATCTCCCTTTGTGCAAATCCCGTATTGTCATCAATCCACCAAAAAGGGGGAGATTGTAAGGGCATATTTATCCCTTAGTTGTTTTGGTGATTGATGACAATGTTTTTGCGGACTAATCGTGTGCATTGAGTATTTCAGATATATCATGACTAGGCACAAGACGATTTGGTGCCCCTCAAAGACTATTGAAGACGACGTTTCTCTACGTTTCTTTTCGGTGGATTTGAGTTGTAGGAAAGCCGTACTATTAAGAGGGGGTCCGCTTTGGAAGGTTTGGGTGGAATCATCACGTACACGTCTACTCCTTTTGCACCACCTTTCCTTTGCCACTTTGGTGCATCCTCCGTCTTTTCTTGTCTATGCAAAATGTCGTGTTTGTTGCTGAACTGGGGCATGCGGTAGTACTGCTCCTAGGAGCGGTAGTACCGCAGGCCCTTGCGGTAGTACCGCAAGTGCCCACGGTAGTACCGCTTCCTTGGAGCGGTAGTACTGTGGCCTCAGGCCAGGCGCTGCTGCTTTTGCGGTAGTAGGGGCGTATGTAATTTTTTTCATGCGCGCCCTACGCGGTAGTACCGCACCAGGGGCGCGGTAGTACCGTGCGCTCTGGCCAGGCTCAGCAGCATGCGCGGCAGTAGGGGCGGATGTAATTTTTTACATCCACGCCCCGCGCGGTAGTACCACTCCTGGCTTACGGTACTACCGTGTCGGATTTTCGCATAGATCCCAACTCAGCGGAAGTTGCCATGGATGTATTTTTATACGTCCGTGCCTCCCCAAATCTAGTCTATCCCTGCCTTGCGGTCGTACCGCAAGGGGGAGCGGTAGTACCGCGCCAGCGGTTCTACCGCCCTCTGCCTCATTGCTTCAGGGCTAGCTTAGATGCTGCTGCAGGGCGGTACTACCACAGTGCCTTGCGGTAGTACCGTGTGACCTTGCGGTAGTACCATGTCCCCGGTGCGGTAGTACCGTGCTTCGCGGGCTGACTTGGTGGATAACGGTTGGATTTGTTCTTCCACTCTATAAGGGGTGTCTTCTTCTCCGAGTTGACCACCTCTTCCATCCCCAAGCTCCATTGTTACTCCAAGCTCCATTTTCGCCCGATCTCTCTCCCTAGCCAATCAAACTTGTTGATTCTTTAGGGATTGGTTGAGAAGGCCCAGATCTACACTTCCACCAAGAGAAATTTGATTCCCCCCACTAATACCTTGCGGATCTGGTAATCTTGGGTGTTTGAGCACCCTAGATGGTTGAGGTCACCGCGGAGCCATATTCCATTGTGGTGAAGCTTCGTGGTGTCGTTGGGAGCCTCCAATTAAGTTGTGGAGATTGCCCCAAACTTGTTTGTAAAGGTCCGGTCGCCGCCTCCAAGGGCACCAATAGTGGAATCACGGCATCTCACATTGTGTGAGGGCGTGAGGAGAATACGGTGGCCCTAGTGGCTTCTTGGGGTGCATTGTGCCTCCACACCGCTCCAACGGAGACGTACTTCCCCTCAAAAGGAAGGAACTTCGGTAACACATCCTCGTCTTCACCGGCTCCACTCTTGGTTATCTCATGCATTTACTTGTGCAAGCTTATTTGTGTTATATCCCTTGCTTGCTTGTGTGCTTGTTGTTGTTGCATCTTATAGGTTGCTCACCTAGTTGCATATCTAGACAACCTACTTTGATGCAAAGTTTAAATTGGTAAAGAAAAGCTAAAAATTGTTAGTTGCCTATTCACCCCTGCCCTCTAGTCAACTATATCGGTCCTTTCATTGTGCATTACCGAGAGGGCCTAGAGATACCTCTCCGATATACTCGGAGTGACAAATCCTAATCTCGATTGATGCCAACCCAACAAACACCTTCGGAGATACCTGTAGAGCATCTTTATAATCACCCAGTTACGTTGTGACGTTTGATAGCACAAAAGGTATTCCTCCAGTATCCGGGAGTTGCATAATCTCATAGTCAAAGGAATATGTATATGCCATGAAGAAAGCAATAGCAATAAAACTTAACGATCATTATGCTAAGCTAGCGGATAGGTCTTGTCCATCACATCATTCTCCTAATGATGTGATACCGTTCATCAAATGACAACACATGTGTATGGTTAGGAAACTTAACCATCTTTGATTAACGAGCTAGTCAAGTAGAGGCTTACTAGGGACACTGTGTTTTGTCTATGTATTCACACATGTATCAAGTTTCTGGTTAATACAATTCTAGCATGAATAATAAACATTTATCATGATATAAGGAAATATAAATAACACCTTTATTATTGCCTCTAGGGCATATTTCCTTAGTCTCCCAATTGCACTAGAATCAATAATCTAGTTCACATTGTCATGTGATTTAACGCCAATAGTTCACATCTTTATGTGATTAGTTCACATCGCCATGTGACTAACACCCAAAGGGTTTAGTAGAGTCAATAATCTAGTTCACATTGCTATGTGATTAACACCCAAAGAGTACTAAGGTGTGATCATGTTTTGCTTGTGAGAGAAGTTTAGTCAACGGGTCTGCCACATTCAGAGCCGTTTGTATTTTGCAAATTTTCTATGTCTATAATGCTGTGCATGGAGCTACTCTAACTAATTGCTCCTAGTTTCAATATGTATCCAGATTGAGACTCGGAGTCATTCGGATCGGTGTAAAAGCTTGCATCCACGTAACTCTTTACGACGAACTCTTTATCACCTCCATAACCGAGAAATATTTCCTTGGTCTTGTTATGTAACTAAGGATAACTTTGACTGCTGTCCAGTGATTGATATGTCTCCAACATATCTACTTTTCCTAATGCCTTTCCTCTTGTTTTGGACTCTAATTTGCATGATTTGAATGAAACTAACCCCGGACTGACGCTGTTTTCAGCAGAACTACCATGATGTTGTTTTTGTGCAGAAATAAAAGCTCTCGGAATGGAACGAAACTTTGCGAGGATTTTTTATATCAAATAAGAGAATTTCTGGAGCCAAGACCTATCGAAGGGGGGCACCTGGGTGGGCACAACCCACCAGGGCGCGACCCCCTCACCAGGCGTGCCCAGGTGGGTTGTCCCCACTTGGTGGCCTCGCAGACACAGAAACCGACGCTATAAAATCCTATTTTCGGAGAAAAAATAGGGTGAAAGAATTATCACGATCCATGAGACGGAGCCGCCGCCAAGCCCTGTTCTTCCTTGGGAGGGTAGATGTGGAGTTCGTTTGGGGCTCCGGACAGGGGAATCTTCGTTCTTCGTCATCACCAACCCTTCTCCATCGCCAATTTCATGATGCTCCCCATCGGGAGTGAGTAATTCCTTCTTAGGCTCGCTGGTCGGTGAGGAGTTGGATGAGATTCATCATGTAATCGAGTTAGTTTTGTTAGGGCTTGAGGAGTTGGATGAGATTCATCATGTAATCAAGTTGGTTATTTAGGGCTTGATCCCTAGTATCCACTATGTTCTAAGATTGATGTTGCTATGACTTTGCCATGCTTAATTCTTGTCACTTTGGGCCCGGGTGCGATGATTTCAGATCTGAACTGTTTATGTTATCACCATTATATCCATGTTCTAGATCCGATCTTGCAAGTTATAGTCACCAACTACGTGTTATGATCCGGTAACCCCGGAGTGACAATAACCAGGACTTCTTCCGATGATTACCGTAGTTTGAGGAGTTCATGTATTCAATATGTGTTAATGCTTTGTTCCGGTTCTCTATTAAAAGGAGGCCTTAATATCCCTTAGTTTCCAATATGGAGCCCGCTGCCACGGGAGGGTAGTACAAAAGATGTCATGCAAGTTCTTTCCATAAGCACGTATGATTATTTACGGAATACATGCCTACATTATATTGACGAACTGGATCTAGTGCCGTATCGCCCTAGGTTATAACTATCTCATGATGAATATCATCCAACAAGTCACCGATCCAATGCCTACAAATTTACCTTATATTGTTCTGCTAAGTTACTACTGCTATCATCACTGTTACACTTGCTACAAAATTACTGCTATCACTGTTACTGTTACTATTGCTGCTGTCACTACTACCAAAACTATCAAACTACTTTGCTACTGATCACTTAGCTGCAGATAATTAATCTCCCGGTGTGGTTGAATTGACAACTCAGCTCCTAATACCTTCAAATATTCTTTGCCTCCCCTTGTGTCGAATCTATAAATTTGGGTTGAATACTCTACCCTCGAAAACTGTTGCGATCCCCTAAACTTGTGGGTTATCAAGACCTTTTTCTGGCGCCGTTGCTGGGGAGCATAGCTATATTTGTTGATTCACTTGGGTTTATCATCATATTATCACTATGAAGAATCTGAAGGATCCTAAGACTAAGATATTTCCGACAAGTACGAGGGGAGGTAAAAAACTGCCATCCAGTTCTGCTTTAGATTCACCTTCTGTTATGAGTAAACTTGCAACACCACCACGTGCTATTAATTCTGATATGTCGCAAGTTATTGATGATGTTACTTCTACTATGGATAATGATTATGATGATGCTACTTCTACTATGGATAATGATTATGATGATGCTAGTACCTTGCTTGATAATGATGATGTGCCACTTGGTGAATTTCTTGATGAACAAATTGCTAGAGGAATACAACATGATGTTGTTGAATCTGATGATGAGCTTGAAACTGAAACTCCTGAAACACCTGCTAGAACTAGCCTTCCTAGATATGAATTGCCTAAGGTACCGGAAGGTTATGTTATGAGTGAAGAAACAACTATAGATATTCTTGCTTGTAATGATAGATATGATCTAGAGAAATTATTACACAAGTATAAAGAAAAATCTCTGAATGCTAGAATGAAATGTGATCCTAAGTTTGCTACTTCACCTATCTTTATTGATGATAATGATTATGAATTCTCTGTCGACCCAGAGTTAATTACTTTGGTTGAATCTGATCCTTTCCACGGTTATGAAACTGAAACTGTTGTGGCACATCTTAAAGTTGAATGATATAGCCACCCTTTTTACTCATGATGAGAAAACTCGCTATTACTTTATTCTCAAATTATTTACTTTCTCATCAAAGGGTGATGCTAAAGCTTGGTACAATACTCTTGCTCCTGGTTGTGTGCATAGTCCCCAGGATATGATTTATTACTTCTGTGAAAAATATTTTTCTGCTCATAAGAAACAAGCTGCCTTACAGGAAATATTTAACTTTGTTCAAACTAAAGACGAGAGTCTCCCACAAGCTTGGGGGAGGCTTTGCCAGTTACTTAATGCTTTGCCTGATCATTCTCTTAAGAAAAGTGAAATACTTGATATCTTCTATGATGGACTAACCGATGCTTCTAGGGACTTCCTAGATAGTTGTGCTGATTGTGTTTTCAGGGAACGAACTGTTGGACAAGCTGATGAATTATTGAATAACATATTGAAAAATTATGATGATTGGACTATTCCTGAACCACCGCCTAAACCCACTCCGAAGAAGAGGGGTATATTATATCTCAGTCCTGAAGATATGCAAGAAGCAAAGAAATCCATGAAGGAAAAAGGTATTAAAGCAGAGGATGTTAAACATTTACATCCAATTGAAGAAATACATGGACTTAATACACCACCACTGCCTAAGGTGGTAGAGGTAAATTCTCTAATGAAGTTTAATGATAATGATAGTCCTCACAATATGCATCCTAGCCAATGCCTTTATGAGTTTGAAAACTATATTAGAAAACAAGATCACTTCAATGCAAATGTTATGAAACAATTGAAATATAATTCTAATATGATTGCTCGCTTGAGTGACTTGTTATTTAGAATCTCAAATGAAGTGAGAGGTGTTGGAAAACATGCTTCTATGGTTCAAACTCAGTTAGAACAAGTTGCTAAATCATAAAGAGAATTGCTTGATGAAATGAATAATAATATACATGTTTTTGATGTTAGAGTTGCAACTAGAGGAGGTAAAATGACTCAGGAACCACTTTATCCTGAGGGACACCCTAAAAGAATTGAACAAGATTCACAAAGAGTTAACACTGATGCACCTAGTCCTTCTAGAAAGAAAAATAAAAAGAAAAATGATAGGACTTTGCATACTTCTAGTGAACCTGAAAGAGGAAAACCTCCTGATAATGATAATGAAACTTCTATCTCTGATGCTGAAACTCAATCTGGTAATGAACACTCACCTAGTGATAATGAAAAAGATAATGATGAAGTTCATGAAGACTCTCAACTAAACAATGATAAAGAACTAGATAATGATGTTGAGATAGAACCACATTTGATCTTGATAACCCACAACTTAAAATAAAAGATATGACAAAAGAGACTTCATTGCTAGAAAACAAGGTAAAGAAAGAGAACCGTGGGTTCAGAAACCTATGCCTTTTACACCCAAGTCAACCAAAAAGAAAGATGATGAAGATTTTGATCACTTTGCTGAAATGCCGAGGCCAGTCTTTTTGCGTACTCGCTTGACTGATATCTTGAAAATGCCTCCTTATGCAAAGTATATGAAAGACATCATCACAAATAAGAGAAAAATACCGGAAGCTGAAATCTCCACTATGCTTGCTAATTATACTTCTAAAGATGGAGTACCTAAAAAACTTGGAGATCCGGGAATACCAACTATACCTTGCTCTATCAAAAAGAATTATGTGAAAACTACTTTGTGTGATTTAGGAGCTGGTGTTAGTGTTATGCCTTTCTCTTTATATAAAAGACTTGATTTGAATAAACTCACACCTACTGAAATATCTTTGCAAATGGCTGACAAATCAACTGCTATACCTATCGGTATCTGTGAGGATGTGCCCGTTGTTGTTGCTAATGTTACTATTTTGACTGACTCTGTTATACTTGAGATGCCTGAGGACGACAACATGTCGATTATCCTTGGTAGACCCTTCTTGAATACTGCAGGGGCTGTTATTGATTGCAATAAAAGCAAGGTCACTTTTCATATCAATGGTAATGAGCGTACGGTGCACTTTGTGAAGAAACAATTCCAAGTGAATGGTATTAATGTTATTGAAAAATCTCTGATAATCACTATTGGAAGTTTTCAAATACCTCTACCTACTGTCAAAAAGGAATATGAAATACTTATTGTTGGGGAAATGCATATCCCCATTGAGGTAATTTAGTGATTTATGAAAGTTCTTCGGTTTCATGCTAATCGAAAGTGGTTGTTAATAAGACCTGATCAACCTTATTAATGGATCATATTTGAACGGTATGAAGTTGATGAATTTAGTAAGCACTACTTTCTGTCCCTACTTTTATTTTTATATTTTTATTAGTTAAATAAAATAAAATGCCATGTATTGTCTGTTTTCTAAATTCCTCGTGCAATAAAAAAATGACCCAAAAATAAAAGTTCTCAGAATGCCCTGAAAATTTAATACGATTTTTTTCCGAATATTTCTAAATTTCTGGTGCAAATAATATCATAGGGAGGTGCACCAGGTGGGCACAACCCACCTGGGTGCGCCAGGACCCCCAGGCGCGCCCTGGTGGCTTGTGGTCCCCACATGGGCCCCTTCACTTATCCCTTCAGCCCACTTCATCACTTACCTCCAGAAAAAAATCTCCCTTGCTCTCTTTCCCGTGTTCTTGCCCTCAAACCAGCGGATTTCGATCTGTTTGCTCGAAGCTCCGGTTTCGAAACTGTTTTGGGGGATTGTTGCTTGGTATGTGACTCCACCATTTGTCCAATTAGTTTTTGTTTTAGTGGCTTATATTGTGAATAATTAGTTACTCCTGGTGCTACTGTAGATGTGCTTGCATGTTGAATTCTTAGAGTTCTTAGTAGTTTGAATGCTTGCTATGGCCTCTATGCATCCCTATGAGTAGTTGGTATCAATTTTGTGAAGTTTTGTTGAGAAATTTTTGTGGGCTAATAAATTTCAGAATTTTGTTCATGGGAAAATCATGAATATCTTTAGGAAGTTTGGCTCCAAGAAGAACTCCAAGGGGAGTCATCTGATAGTGATCTCCGTCCTCGGAGGTTAGCGGAAGTACGGCCGTGTGAATGTCCGCACACCCCGTTCCTAGAAGACGAGCGAATCCTTCAGGAGTTCATGCAGTATGCTGCTAACACCGGCCTCACGGACTTCACCGCAGATGAGTGTGACCAGCACCAAATCCTCACAAATATCTTTGTTCAAAGTTTTACTTTTCTGCCTAGGAATAATCCTCTTGAAGTGAGCTTTGATTTATATGCTGAGAACCATCAGATACCACTTACTGAATTTTGTGACATATGCTTGATCCCTTCTGATGGGAGCTTAGCCGAGCCTAGGCCGGCTGGGTTTGAGGCCTTTTATCGCACTTTGACAGTGGGAGATGAGAGAGGAGTGTCAGCTACCACTGTCGCTGGCTTGCATTTTCCTGCTGTTCATTACTTTGCACTTTTCATTGTAAAATGCTTGCTTGCTAGGGAGAAGGTGGGTGCACTTAGTTCATCAGACCTTGCTGTTTTACGTCGTGCTTTAGAGGGTGACAACACTTATAGCTTGGGAGCTACTGTGGCTCGTCGCCTCCATCTTAATAAATCTCAGGGAAAAATACATGGTGGGATTTATGCTACTCGTTTGGCGGCTCACTTTAATGTTGAGATACGCCATCACGATTACCCTCTTACCAAAGTTTATCTAGATCGTGCAGCCATGGATCACCACCATTTCATTGATATCGAGTCTCCTAACATCCCTATTCCATATAACCTGGTCTTTAGTGTGAGAACTCGTGATATTATTCCATTGCCTGCTCCTGCTTTGTTTTATCCTGTTGCCAGGGCGGATATAGGATTATGCCTGCATACATCATCGCCTACCGGAACGCTCAGGCTGCTGCGGTGGCAGCACAGGAGGAGCCTCAATAGTGGGATGAGTGGATGCCCGCTCCTCAGCAGCCCTATTACCCTCCAGGCTACTGATCGACTACCAAGTTAGGCCAAAAGCCTAAGCTTGGGGGAGTACGTGTTTCCACCGACTTTACATTCATGTTCACTTATTCCATTTGTCGGTGTCCACACTTATTCATTGTATCATCCATACTTAGATTTACTTTTCTTGCTTTCTTCTTGTGTGTTTGAAAAACCTTAGAAAAACCAAAAAAATTAGTGGTGTTAGTTTACTTTCTATGCATGCTTAGTAGTAATGTTAAAAAGAAAACCCAAAAAGATTTCCTTGTTCTTCTTTTGCTTGAGCTTTCCTGTGTAAATAGTTTTTCTCGTTTTTGCTTTTCTCTTTTGTTTGCTTGATTCAAGAAAACCAAAACTCCAAAAATATTTCAGTGTGTTTCTCTGAATTTCTTTTCTTTTTATTCGAGCTGTACCGAGGGGAAGACCACGATGAAAATGTTGAGTGGCTCTCATATGAATAATTGTTGATCTAATAAAGAGCCCATTTTAGTTGTCTTCTCCTATTGAATAAAATGTCTTGTAGATTCCAGCTTAGTCCACGTCACTCTTGCACTATTATTATTTTCACATCGTTCGGTCGTGCAAGTGAAAGGCAATCATGACGACATTCGATGAACTGGCCGTGGCAGAGAGAAACCGGTATGAACTCAACTAGTTTTCTTTGTGTAAATATGTTTAACCTAGTATCCATGATTCAGCACATTATGATTAAACATGTTTGCAATGACAATTAGAGATTATAGTTTCTCATGCAATGCATAAGTAGCTGGGAGTGGATAATGATTTATCTTGGATATCAACATTGCGTTAAAACGATTGTGATGTAGTATGATGATATGGTATCCTCCTCTGAATGTTCGAGTGGCTTGACTTGGCACATGTTCATGCATGTAGTTGAATCAAAACCAACATAGCCTCTATGATATTTATGTTCATGGTGTTCATATCCTACTCATGCTAGTGTCCAATGTTACTTGTGCATAATGCATGGTTATGATCGTTGTTGCTCTCTAGCTGACCGCTTCTCAATCTAATTGCTAGCCTTCGCCTGTACTAAGTGGGAATTCTGCTTGTGCATCAAAAACCTTGAACCCAAAGTTATTCCAGATGAGTCCATCATACCTACCTATATGCGGTATTACCCTGCAGTCCTAAGTAAATTTGCATGTGCCACCTCTAAAAACTTCTAAATAAATTTCCATTTTGTGTGCTTGGATCGTTCATGGAACGACAGGAGGTGGTCGGTATGTTCCATACTAAGCGGGTTATTCTTAGGTCGAGTGTTTATTCACTCGCCATTGCACGAGAAAAGGGCGGTAATAGGGATGCCCAGTCCCAAACTGCAAAATACAAACAGAGTTAATCGCTCGAATAATCAAACAAAAACTCCCAATGGAGTCATAAACCTTTACTTTTATTACTTGGGAACCGCCATTAGCGTGCTTAGCATGGACGATATTGATAACTGATGGTCGTGAAGTGAATGAGAAAGGTGCATGTCTCAAAATATCATTTACCTCTGTTTTAAAAACTGAGCTCTGGCACCTCTGCAAATCACTGCTTCCCTCTGCGAAGGGACTATCTATTTACTTTTATGTTGTGTCATCACCTTCTAAAACAAGCGATAGAACCTGAGAGCATAGCTGTCATGACTTATGCATTGTGTGTAGCTAATGTTGGGTGCATCATGACTGGATCTTTTCTACCATGAATTACAATGCTTAGTCGCTACTTGAACATTGGAGGTGCTCTGCATTTATGTTTTGCGGTCTCAGAAAGGGCTAGCGAGATACCACTATTGTCATATTATATCATGGTTGTTTTGACAACATGTTGCCGTTTGAGATACCTTATTATTGCTCGCTAGCTGATTATGTCATTGATATGAATCATTATAATCTTTAAGAGTTATTGTTGGCATGGTTAGTTATAATGTTGGCTGAAAACCTAGGTGCTGTTTAAGCTTATTTATGCAATCAAGAGTAAAAGAGTTAGTAAAAGTTTTTCTTTTTCACTTTCAGTTTATCAACTGAATTGCTTGAGGACAAGCAAAGGTTTATGCTTGGGGCAGTTGATACGTCTCCAACGTATCTAGTTATCCTAACGCTTTTCCTCTTGTTTTGGACTCGAATTTGCATGATTTGAATGAAACTAACCCCGGACTGACGCTGTTTTCAGCAGAACTACCATGGTCTTGTTTTTGTGCAGAAATAAATGTTCTCGGAATGGGACGAAACTTTGCGAGGATTTTTATATCAAATAGGAGAATTTCTGGAGTCAAGACCTACCGAAGGGGGCACCTGGGTGGGCACAACCCGCCAGGGCGCGCCCCCCTCACCAGGCGCGCCCAGGTGGGTCGTCCCCACCTGGTGGCCCCGCAGACCCTGAAACCGACGCTATAAAATCCTATTTTCGGAGAAAAAATCAAGGAGAAAGAATTATCGTGATCCACGAGACGGAGCCGCCGCCAAGCCCTGTTCTTGCTCGGGAGGGCAGATCTGGAGTCTGTTTGGGGCTCCGGAGAGGGGGATCTTCGTTCTTCATCATCACCAACCCTTCTCCATCACCAATTCCATGATGCTCCCTACCAGGAGTGAGTAATTCCTTCGTAGGCTCACTGGTCGGTGAGGAGTTGGATGAGATTCATCATGTAATTGAGTTAGTTTTGTTAGGGCTTGATCCCTAGTATCCACTATGTTCTAAGATTGATGTTGCTATGACTTTGCCATGCTTAATGCTTGTCACTTTGGGCCCGGGTGCCATGATTTCAGATCTGAACCGTTTATGTTATCACCATTATATCCATGTTCTAGATCCGATCTTGCAAGTTATAGTCACCTACTACGTGTTATGATCCGGTAACCCCAGAATGACAATAACCGGGACTTCTTCCGATGATTACCGTAGTTTGAGGAGTTCATGTATTCACTATGTGTTAATGCTTTGTTCCGGTTCTCTATTAAAAGGAGGCCTTAATATCCCTTAGTTTCCAATATGGACCCCGCTGCCACGGGAGGGTAGGACAAAAGATGTCATGCAAGTTCTTTCCATAAACACGTTTGATTATTTACGGAATACATGCTTACATTATATTGACGAACTGGATCTAGTGCCGTTTCGCCCTAGGTGATAACTGTCTCATGATGAATATCATCCAACAAGTCACCGATCCAATGCCTACAAATTTACCTTATATTGTTCTGCTAAGTTACTACATCTATCATCACTCTTACACTTGCTACAAAATTACTACTATCACTATTACTGTTACTATTGCTGCTGTCACTACTACCAAAACTATCAAATTACTTTGCTACTGATCACTTTGCTGCAGATAATTAATCTCCCGGTGTGGTTGAATTGACAACTCAGCTGCTAATACCTTCAAATATTCGTTGGCTCCCCTTGTGTCGAATCTATAAATTTGGGTTGAATACTCTACCCTCGAAAACTGTTGCGATCCCCTATACTTGTGGGTTATCAGTGATCCACTCGTAGTCACTATCGTACCTCCTTGCCAAACTCATGGCAAGGTACACAATAGGTCTGGTACACTAGATAGCATAATTTATAGAACCTATGGCTGAGGCATAGGGAATGACTTTCATTATCTTTCTATTTTGTGCCGTGGTCGATGATACGTCTCCAACGTATCTATAATTTATGAAGTATTCATGCTATTATTTTATCATTCTTAGATGTTTTATAATCATTTTATAGTATTTTTATATCATTTTTTGGGACTAACCTATTGACATAGTGCCAAGTGTCAGTTTCTGTTTTTTGCATGTTTTTTACATCGCAGAAAATCAATATCAAACGGAGTCCAAACACCGCGAAACTTTTTGTGGATTTTTTATGGGCCAGAAGACTCCCGATGGGCCAGAGCAACACTTGGGTGGTGCCCGAGGGGGGCACAACCCACCAGGTGGCGCCAAGCCCCCCCGGCGCGCCCAGGTGGGTTGTGCCCAACTCGGTGGCCTCCCGCACCCCCTCTTTGCACTATAAATTCCCAAATATTCCGAAACCCTTCGGGGTTAACGTAGATCAGAAGTTCCGCTGCCGCAGGGCTCCGTAGCCACCGAAGACCAATCTAGACCCGTTTCGGCACCCTGTCGGAGGGGGGAATTGAAGGAAATATGCCCTAGAGGCAATAATAAAGTTATTATTTATTTCCTTATATCATGATAAATGTGTATTATTCATGCTAGAATTGTATTAACCGGAAACATAATACATGTGTGAATACATAAGCAAACAGAGTGTCACTAGTATGCCTCTACTTGACTAGCTCGTTGATCAAAGATGGTTATGTTTCCTAGCCATAGACATAAGTTGTCATTTGATTAACGGGATCACATCATTAGGAGAATGATGTGATTGACTTGACCCATTCCGTTAGCTTAGCACTCGATCGTTTAGTATGTTATTATTGCTTTCTTCATGACTTATACATGTTCCTATGACTATGAGATTATGCAACTCCCGTTTACCGGAGGAACACTTTGTGTGCTACCAAACGTCACAACGTAACTGGGTGATTATAAAGGTGCTCTACAGGTGTCTCCAAAGGTACTTGTTGGGTTGGCGTATTTCGAGATTAGGATTTGTCACTCCGATTGTCGGAGAGGTATCTCTGGGCCCACTCAGTAATACACATCACTATAATCCTTGCAAGCATTGTGACTAATGAGTTAGTTGTGGGATGATGTATTACGGAACGAGTAAAGAGACTTGCCGGTAACGAGATTGAACTAGGTATCGAGATACCGACGATCGAATCTCGGGCAAGTAACATACCGATGACAAAGGGAACAACGTATGTTGTTATGCGGTCTGACCGATAAAGATCTTCGTAGAATATGTGGGAACCAATATGAGCATCCAGGTTCCGCTATTGGTTATTG
Source organism: Triticum aestivum (assembly GCF_018294505.1). Taxonomy (NCBI): domain Eukaryota; kingdom Viridiplantae; phylum Streptophyta; class Magnoliopsida; order Poales; family Poaceae; genus Triticum; species Triticum aestivum. Next base: position 363,294,934 of record NC_057802.1, on the reverse strand, counting down.
ACCGGAGAGGTGTCTCGGTCATGTCTACATAGTTCTCGAACCCGTTGGGTCCGCACGCTTAACGTGACGATGACAGTTATATTATGAGTTTATATGTTTTGATGTACTGAAGGTTGTTCGGAGTCCCGGATGTGATCACGGACATGACGAGGAGTCTCGAAATGGTCGAGACATAAAGATTGATATATTGGAAGCCTATGTTTGGACATCGGAAGTGTTCCGGGTGAAATCGGGATTTTTCCGGAGTACCGGGAGGTTATCGGAACCCCCCGGTAACTTAATGGGCCTTAGTGGGCCTAGGTGGAAGGGAGGAGAGGAGGCCAGGGCAGGGCCGCGCGCCCCTCCCCTCCCCCAGTCCGAATAGGACAAGGAGAAGGGGGCGGCGCCCCCCCTTCCTTCCTCCCCTCCACCTCTTCCCCCTTTCTCTCCTAGTCCAACATGGAAAAGGGGGGAGTCCTACTCCCGGTAGGAGTAGGACTCCTCCTGGCGCGCCTCTCCTCTAGGCCGGCCGAACCCCCCTTGCTCCTTTATATACGGGGGCAGGGGGGCACCTCTAGACACACAATTGATCAACAATCTTTTAGCCGTGTGCGGTGCCCCCTCCACCATATTACACCTCGATAATATCGTAGCGGTGCTTAGGCGAAGCCCTGCGTCGGTAGAACATCATCATCGTCACCACGCCGTCGTGCTGACGAAACTCTCCCTCAACACTCGGCTGGATCGGAGTTCGAGGGACGTCATCGAGCTGAACGTGTGCTGAACTCGGAGGTGCCGTGCGTTCGGTACTTGATCGGTCGGATCGTGAAGACGTACGACTACATCAACCGCGTTGTGTTAACGCTTCCTCTTTCGGTCTACGAGGGTACGTGGACAACACTCTCCCCTCTCGTTGCTATGCATCACCATGATCTTGCGTGTTCGTAGGAATTTTTTTGAAATTACTACGTTCCCCAACAGTGGCATCCGAGCCAGGTTTTATGCGTTGATGTTATGCACGAGTAGAACACAAGTGAGTTGTGGGCGATATAAGTCATACTGCTTACCAGCATGTCATACTTTGGTTCAGCGGTATTGTGAGATGAAGCGGCCCGGACCGACATTACGCGTACGCTTACGCGAGACTGGTTTCACCGTTGCGAGCACTCGTTGCTTAAAGGTGACTGGCGGGTGTCTGTCTCTCTCACTTTAGTTGAACCGAGTGTGGCTACGCCCGGTCCTTGCGAAGGTTAAAACAGCACCAACTTGATAAACTGTCGTTGTGGTTTTGATGCGTACGTAAGAACGGTTCTTGCTAAGCCCGTAGCAGCCACGTAAAACTTGCAACAACAAAGTAGAGGACGTCTAACTTGTTTTTGCAGGGCATGTTGTGATGTGATATGGTCAAGACATGATGCTATATTTTATTGTATGAGATGATCATGTTTTGTAACCGAGTTATCGGCAACTGGCAGGAGCCATATGGTTGTCGCTTTATTGTATGCAATGCAATCGCCATGTAATTGTTTTACTTTATCACTAAGCGGTAGCGATAGTCGTAAAAGCAATAGTTGGCGAGACGATAACGATGCTACGATGGAGATCAAGGTGTCGAGCCGGTGACGATGGTGATCATGATGGTGCTTCGGAGATGGAGATCACAAGCACAAGATGATGATGGCCATATCATATCACTATATTGATTGCATGTGATGTTTATCTTTTATGCATCTTATCTGCTTTGATTGACGGTAGCATTATAAGATGATCTCTCACTAAAATTTCAAGATAAAAGTGTTCTCCCTGAGTATGCACCGTTGCCAAAGTTCGTCGTGCCCAGACACCACGTGATGATCGGGTGTGATAAGCTGTACGTCCATCTACAACGGGTGCAAGCCAGTTTTTGCACACGCAGAATACTCAGGTTAAACTTGACGAGCCTAGCATATGCAGATATGGCCTCGGAACACTGAGACCGAAAGGTCGAGCATGAATCATATAGTAGATATGATCAACATAGTGATGTTCATCATTGAAAACTACTCCATTTCACGTGATGATCGGTTATGGTTTAGTTGATTTGGATCACGTAATCACTTAGATGATTAGAGGGATGTTTATCTAAGTGGGAGTTCTTAAGTAATATGATTAATAGAACTTAAATTTATCATGACTTAGTACCTGATAGTACCTTGCTTGTCTATGTTAATTATAGATAGATGGCCCGTGCTGTTGTTCCGTTGAATTTTAATGCGTTCCTTGAGAAAGCAAAGTTGAAAGATGATGGTAGCAATTACACGGACTGGGTCCGTAACTTGAGGATTATCCTCATTGCTGCACAGAAGAATTACATCCTGGAAGCACCGCTGGGTGCCAGGCCTGCTGCAAGAGCAACACCAGAAGTTATGAACGTCTGGCAGAGCAAAGCTGATGACAACTCGATAGTTCAGTGTGCCATGCTTTACGGCTTATAACCGGGTTTTCAACGACGTTTTGAACGTCATGGAGAATATGAGATGTTCCAGGAGTTGAAATTAATATTTCAAGCAAATGCCCGAATTGAGAGACATGAAGTCTCCAATAAGCTCTAACAACTGCAAGATGGAAGACAATAGTTCTGTCAGTGAGCATATACTCAAAATGTGTGGGTATAATAATCACTTGATTCAACTGGGAGTTAATCTTCCAGATGATAGCGTCATTGACAGAATTCTTCAATCACTGCCACCAAGCTACAAGAGCTTCGTGATGAACTATAACATGCAAGGGATGAACAAGACAATTCCCGAGCTCTTCGCAATGCTAAAGGCAGCGGAGGTAGAAATCAAAAAGGAGCATCAAGTGTTGATGGTCAATAAGACCACTAGTTTCAAGACAAAGGGCAAAGGGAAGAAGAAGGGGAACTTCAAGAAGAACAACAAGCAAGTTGCTGTTCAGGAGAAGAAACCCAAATTTGGACCTAAGCCTGAGACTGAGTGCTTCTACTGCAAGCAGACTGGTCACTGGAAGCGGAACTGCCCCAAGTATTTGGCGGATAAGAAGGATGGCAAGGTGAACAAAGGTATATGTGATATACATGTTATTGATGTGTACCTTACTAGAGCTTGCAGTAGCACCTGGGTATTTGATACTGGTTCTGTTGCTAATATTTGCAACTCGAAACAAGGACTACTGATTAAGCGAACACTGGCCAAGGACGAGGTGACGATGCGCATGGGAAACGGTTCCAAAGTCGATGTGATCGCCGTCGGCACGCTACCTCTACATCTACCTTCGGGATTAGTATTAGACCTAAATAATTGTTATTTGGTGCCAGCGTTGAGCATGAACATTATATCTGGATCTTGTTTGATGCGAGACGGTTATTCATTTAAATCAGAGAATAATGGTTGTTCTATTTATATGAGTAATATCTTTTATGGTCATGCACCCTTGAAGAGTGGTCTATTTTTAATGAATCTCGGTAGTAGTGACACACATATTCATAATGTCGAAGCCAAAAGATGCAGAGTTGATAATGATAGTGCAACTTATTTGTGGCACTACCGTTTAGGTCATATCGGTGTAAAGCGCATGAAGAAACTCCATAATGATGGACTTTTGGAATCACTTGATTATGAATCACTTGGTACTTGCAAACCGTGTCTCATGGGCAAGATGACTAAAACACCGTTCTCCGGAACTATGGAGAGAGCAACTGATTTGTTGGAAATCATACATACAAATGTATGTGGTCCGATGAATATTGAGGCTCGTGGCGGATATCGTTATTTTCTCACCTTCACAGATGATTTGAGCAGATATGGGTATATCTACTTAATGAAACATAAGTCTGAAACATTTGAACAGTTCAAAGAATTTCAGAGCGAAGTTGAAAATCATCGTAACAAGAAATAAAGTTTCTACGATCAGATCATGGAGGAGAATATTTGAGTTACGAGTTTGGCCTACATTTGAAACAATGCGGAATAGTTTCGCAACTCACGCCACCCGGAACACCACAGCGTAATGGTGTGTCCGAACGTCGTAATCGTACTTTACTAGATATGGTGCGATCTATGATGTCTCTTACTGATTTACCGCTATCGTTTTGGGGTTATGCTTTAGAGACGGCTGCATTCACTCTAAATAGGGCACCATCAAAATCCGTTGAGACGACTCCTTATGATCTATGGTTTGGCAAGATACCAAAGTTGTCGTTTCTTAAACTTTGGGGTTGCGATGCTTATGTGAAGAAACTTCAACCTGATAAGCTCGAACCTAAATCGGAGAAATGTGTCTTCATAGGATACCCAAAGGAGACTGTTGGGTACACCTTCTATCACAGATCCGAAGGCAAGACATTCGTTGCTAAGAATGGATCCTTTCTAGAGAAGGAGTTTCTCTCGAAAGAAGTGAGTGGGAGGAAAGTAGAACCTGATGAGGTAAATGTACTTGCTCCCTTATTGGAAAGTAGATCATCACAGAAACCAGTTTCTGCGAAACCTACACCAATTAGTGAGGAAGTTAATGATAATGATCATGAAACTTCAGATCAAGTTATTAATGAACCTCGTAGGTCAACCAGATTAAGATCCGCACCAGAGTGGTACGGTAATCCTGTTCTGGAGGTTATGTTATTAGACCATGACGAACCTACGAACTATGAAGAAGCGATGGTGAGCCCAGATTCCGCAAAATGGCTTGAGGCCATGAAATCCGAGATGGGATCCATGTATGAGAACAAAGTATGGACTTTGGTTGACTTGCCCGATGATCGGCAAGCCATTGAAAATAAATGGATCTTCAAGAAGAAGACTGACGCTGACGGTAATGTTACTGTCTATAAAGCTCGACTTATTGCAAAAGGTTTTCGACAAGTTCAAGGGATTGACTACGATGAGACCTTCTCACCCGTAGCGATGCTGAAGTCTGTCCGAATCATGTTAGCAATTGCTGCATTTTATGATTATGAAATTTGGCAAATGGATGTCAAAACTGCATTCCTGAATGGATTTCTGGAAGAAGAGTTGTATATGATGCAACCGGAAGGTTTTGTCGATCCAAAGGGAGCTAACAAAGTGTGCAACCTCCAGCGTTCCATTTATGGACTGGTGCAAGCCTCTCGGAGTTGGAATAAACGCTTTGATAGTGTGATCAAAGCATTTGGTTTTATACAGGCTTTTGGAGAAGCCTGTATTTACAAGAAAGTGAGCGGGAGCTCAGTAGCATTTTTGATATTATATGTGGATGACATATTGCTAATTGGAAATGATAAGAATTTCTGGATAGCATAAAGGGATACTTGAATAAGAGTTTTTCAATGAAAGACCTCGGTGAAGCTGCATATATATTAGGCATCAAGATCTATAGAGATAGATCAAGACGCTTAATTGGACTTTCACAAAGCACATTCCTTGACAAAGTTTTGAAGAAGTGCAAAATGGATCAAGCAAAGAAAGGGTTCTTGCCTGTACTACAAGGTGTGAGATTGAGTAAGACTCAATGCCCGACCACTGCAGAAGATAGAGAGAAGATGAAAGATGTTCCCTATGCTTCAGCCATAGGCTCTATCATGTATGCAATGCTGTGTACCAGACCTGATGTGTGCCTTGCTATAAGTTTAGCAGGGAGGTACCAAAGTAATCCCGGAGTGGGTCACTGGACAGCGGTCAAGAACATCCTGAAATATCTGAAAAGGACTAAGGATATGTTTCTCGTTTATGGAGGTGACAAAGAGCTCATCTTAAATGGTTACGTTGATGCAAGCTTTGACACTGATCTGGACGATTCTAAATCGCAAACCGGATACCTGTTTACATTGAACGGTGGAGCTGTCAGTTGGTGCAGTTCTAAGCAAAGTGTCGTGGCGGGATCTACGTGTGAAGCGGAGTACATAGCTGCTTCGGAAGCAGCAAATGAAGGACTCTGGATGAAGGAGTTCATATCCGATCTAGGTGTCATACCTAGTGCATCGGGACCAATGAAAATCTTTTGTGACAATACTGGTGCAATTGCCTTAGCAAAGGAATCCAGATTTCACAAGAGAACGAAGCACATCAAAAGACGCTTCAATTCCATCCGGGATTTAGTCCAGGTGGGAGACATAGAAATTTGCAAGATACACACGGATCTGAATGTTGCAGACCTGTTGACTAAGCCTCTTCCACGAGCAAAACATGATCAGCACCAAGACTCCATGGGTGTAAGAATCATTATTGTGTAATCTAGATTATTGACTCTAGTGCAAGTGGGACACAGAAGGAAATATGCCCTAGAGGAAATAATAAAGTTATTATTTATGTCCTTATATCATGATAAATGTTTATTATTCATGCTAGAATTGTATTAACCGGAAACATAATACATGTGTGAATACATAGACAAACAGAGTGTCACTAGTATGCCTCTACTTGAATAGCTCGTTGATCAATGATGGTTATGTTTCCTAGCCATAGACATGAGTTGTCATTTGATTAACGGGATCACATCATTAGGAGAATGATGTGATTGACTTGACCCATTCCGTTAGCTTAGCACTCGATCGTTTAGTATGTTGCTATTGCTTTCTTCATGACTTATACATGTTCCTATGACTATGAGATTATGCAACTCCCGTTTACCGGAGGAACACTTTGTGTGCTACCAAACGTCACAACGTAACTGGGTGATTATAAAGGTGCTCTACAGGTGTCTCCAAAGGTACTTGTTGGGTTGGCGTATTTCGAGATTAGGATTTGTCACTCCGATTGTCGGAGAGGTATCTCTGGGCCCACTCAGTAATACACATCACTATAATCCTTGCAAGCATTGTGACTAATGAGTTAGTTGTGGGATGATGTATTACAGAACGAGTAAAGAGACTTGCCGGTAACGAGATTGAACTAGGTATCGAGATACCGACGATCGAATCTCGGGCAAGTAACATACCGATGACAAAGGGAACAACGTATGTTGTTATGCGGTCTGACCGATAAAGATCTTCGTAGAATATGTGGGAACCAATATGAGCATCCAGGTTCCGCTATTGGTTATTGACCGGAGAGGTGTCTCGGTCATGTCTACATAGTTCTCGAACCCGTTGGGTTCGCACGCTTAACGTGACGATGACAGTTATATTATGAGTTTATATGTTTTGATGTACTGAAGGTTGTTCGGAGTCCCGGATGTGATCACGGACATGACGAGGAGTCTCGAAATGGTCGAGACATAAAGATTGATATATTGGAAGCCTATGTTTGGACATCGGAAGTGTTCCGGGTGAAATCGGGATTTTTCCGGAGTACCGGGAGGTTACCGGAACCCCCCGGTAACTTAATGGGCCTTAGTGGGCCTAGGTGGAAGGGAGGAGAGGAGGCCAGGGCAGGGCCGCGCGCCCCTCCCCTCCCCCAGTCCGAATAGGACAAGGAGAAGGGGGCGGCGCCCCCCCTTCCTTCCTCCCCTCCACCTCTTCCCCCTTTCTCTCCTAGTCCAACATGGAAAAGGGGGGAGTCCTACTCCCGGTAGGAGTAGGACTCCTCCTGGCGCGCCTCTCCTCTAGGCCGGCCGAACCCCCCCTTGCTCCTTTATATACGGGGGCAGGGGGGCACCTCTAGACACACAACTGATCAACAATCTTTTAGCCGTGTGCGGTGCCCCCCTCCACCATATTACACCTCGATAATATCGTAGCGGTGCTTAGGCGAAGCCCTGCGTCGGTAGAACATCATCATCGTCACCACGCCGTCGTGCTGACGAAACTCTCCCTCAACACTCGGCTGGATCGGAGTTCGAGGGATGTCATCGAGCTGAACGTGTGCTGAACTCGGAGGTGCCGTGCGTTCGGTACTTGATCGGTCGGATCGTGAAGACGGATGACTACATCAACCGCGTTGTGTTAACGCTTCCGCTTTCGGTCTACGAGGGTACGTGGACAACACTCTCCCCTCTCGTTGCTATGCATCACCATGATCTTGTGTGTTCGTAGGAATTTTTTTGAAATTACTACGTTCCCCAACAGGAATCATCTCTGGTGGTTATCTTCATCATCCCGGCGGCCACCACGATGAGGAGGGAGTAGTCCACCCTCGGGCTGAGGGTTTGTACCAGTAGCTATGTGTTTAATCTCTCTCTCTCTCTCTCTCGTGATATATATCATGGGCTTTGTTAATATAGTCGGATCATATAATGTTTCTCCCCTCTATACTCTTGTTGTGATGGATTGAATCTTTACCCTTTGAAATTTTGTCGTGTCGGATTGAATATTCAGAGATGAGAACACATGATATATGTCTTGCGGTATGAATACTTGAGGTGACAATTGGGGTATCTGATTGATTCACTTGATATATATTATGGCATTCAACTCGCGGATTCCCACAATGATATTGGGGTAATGTATGCATAGGGGTTGATGCACATTTTTCTCCGACGGAAACTTTGGGGTCTCTTTATAGTTCCTTGTGTGGATTGAGTATTATGAATATGAATATGCTTTGATGTTATTCTAGTAGGAACTCTAGGATAGATCGAACGGAAACAATAGCTTTGTGTTATTTTAGTACGAACTCTTGAATAGATCAATCGGAAAGAATATCTTTGAGGTGGCTCCGCACCCTACAAAAAATTCCTAACTTTTGTTCTCCGCTAATAGGAACTTGGGAGTGATTCTTTGTTGTACTTTGAGGGATAATCATATGATCCAACTATGTTAGCACTGTTGAGAGATTGCACTAGTGCACCTATACAATTTGCCATTGTATTGGGTGTGTTGGGGACACAAGAGATTTCTTGTATTTGGTTCCAGGGTCGTTTGAAAGAGACCATCTTCTTCCTACACCTCTCATGGATTGATAAGCCTTAGGTCATCCACTTGAGGGAAAATAGCTACTATCCTACAAAACTCTGCGCTTGGAGGCCCAACACGTGTCTACAAGAATAAAGCTGCGCAGTAGACATCAGTCGGGTTTTGAGTCTTACTCAACTTTACACCTTGCAATACAAGCAATAGCTCCTTCTTTGACTGTTCCATTTTGAACTACTTCAAAATCTTGTCAAGGTATGTACTCATTGAAAAATCTTATCAAGCGTCTTGATCTATCTCTATAGATCTTGATGCCCAATATGTAAGCAGCTTCACCAAAGTCTTTCTTTGAAAAACTGCTTTCAAACACTCCTTTATGCTTTCCAAAAAATTCTACATCATTTCAGATCAACAATATGTCATTCACATATACTTATTAGAGAGGCTGTAGTGCTCCCACTCACTTTCTTGTAAATACAGGCTTCACCGCAAGTCTGTATAAAACTATATGCTTTGATTAACTCATCAAAGCGTATATTCCAACTCCGAGATGCTTGCACCAGTCCATAGATGGATCACTTGAGCTTGCACATTTTGTTAGCACCTTTAGGATTGACAAAACCTTCTGGTTGCATCATATACAACTCTTCTTTAATAAACCCATTAAGGAATGTAATTTTGATATCCATTTGCCAGATTACTTAAAATGCGGCAATTGCTAACATGATTCGGACAGACTTAAGCATCGATACGAGTGAGAAAAACTCATCGTAGTCAACACCTTGAACTTGTCGAAAATCTTTTTGCGAAAATTCGAGCTTTGTAGATAGTAACACTACCATCAGCGCCCGTCTTCCTCTTGAAGATCCATTTATTCTCAATGGCTTGCCGATCATCGGGCAAGTCCACCAAAGTCCACACTTTGTTCTCATACATGGATCCTATCTCAGATTTCATGGCTTCAAGCCATTTGTCGGAATCTGGGCTCATCATAGCTTCTTCATAGTTCGTAGGTTTGTCATGGTCTAGTAACATGACTTTAGGACAGGATTACCATACCACTCTAGTGCGGAACGTGCTCTGGTTGACCTATGAGGTTTGGTTGTAACTTGATCTGAAGTTTCCTGATCATTATCATTAGCTTCCTCTCTAGTTGGTGTAGGCATCATGGGAACGGTTTTCACTGATGTGCTACTTTCCAATTCGAGAGAAGGTACAACTACCTCATCAAGTTCTACTTTCCTCCCACTCACTTCTTTGGAGAGAAACTCCTTCTCTAGAAAGGATCCATTCTTAGCAACAAAGATCTTGCCTTCGGATCTCTGCTAGAAGGTGTACCCAACAGTTTCTTTTGGGTATCCTATGAAGACACACTTCTCTAATTTGGGTTTGAGCTTATGAGGCTGATGTTTTTTCACATAATCACCACAACTCCAACTTTAATAAACAACATCTTAGGTTTCTTGCCAAACCACAGTTCATACGGTGTCATCTCAATAGATTTAGATAGTCTCCTATTTAACGTGAATGCAGCTGTCTCTAATGCATAACCCCAAACGATAGTGGTAAATCGGTAAGAGACATCATAGATCGCACCATATCTAATAAAGTATGGTTACAACGTTCGGACACACCATTACGCTATGGTGTTCCAGGTGGCGTGAGTTGTGAAACTATTCCACATTGTTTTAGATGAAGGCCAAACTCGTAATTCAAATATTCGCCTCCGCGATCAGATCGTAGAAACTTTATTTTCTTGTTACGATGATTCTCCACTTCACTCTGAAATTCTTTGAACTTTTCAAATGTTTCAGACTTGTGTTTCATTAAGTAGATATACCCATATCTGCTCAAATCATCCGTGAAGGTCAGAAAATAACGATACCCACCGCGAACCTCAATACTCATCGGTCGCGTACATCGGTATGTATTATTTCCAACAAGTCAGTGGCTCGCTCCTAGGTTCCGGAGAACGGAGTTTTAGTCATCTTGCCAATGAGGCATGGTTCGCAAGCATCAAATGATTCATAATCAAGTGATTCCAAAAGTCCATCCGCATGGAGTTTCTTCATGCGCTTTACACCAACATGACCTAAACGACAGTGCCACAAATATGTTGCACTATCATTATAAACTTTGCATCTTTTGGCATCAATTTTATGAATATGTGTATCACCACGATCGAGATTCAATAAACCATTAACATTGGGTGTATGACCATAGAAGGTTTTATTCATGTAAACAGAACAACAATTATTCTCTGACTTAAATGAATAACCGTATTGCAATAAACATGATCTAATCATATTCATGCTCAACGCAAACACTAAATAACATTTATTTAGGTTCAACACTAATCCGGAAGGTAGATGGAGTGTGCGATGGTGATCTTATCAACCTTGGAATCACTTCCAACACACATCGTCACATCGCCCTTAACTAGTCTCTGTTTATTTTGCAACTCCTGTTTCGAGTTACTACTCTTAGCAACTGAACCAGTATCAAATATCGAGGGGTTGCTATAAACACTAGTAAAGTACACATCAATAACATGTATATCAAATATACCTTTGTTCACTTTGCCATCCTTCTTATCCGCCAAGTATCTAGGGCAGTTCCACTTCCAGTGACTATTTCCTTTGTAGTAGAAGCACTCAGTATAGTTCATATTATAGTTCGTCACGAAGTTCTAGTAATTGGTGATAGTGACTAGAGAACTCTACCAATCACTATCTTATCTGGAAGATTAACTCCCACTTGATTCAAGCAATTGTGGTACCCAGACATTCTGAGCACATGCTCACTAGCTGAGCTACTCTCCTCCATCTTTTAGGCAAAGTACTTGTCAGAGGTCTCATACCTCTCGACACGGGCATGAGTCTGAAATACCAATTTCAGTTCTTGGAACATCTCATATGCTCCATGGCGTTCAAAACATTTTTGAAGTCCCGGTTCTAAGCCATAAAGCATGGTGCACTAAACTATCAAGTAGTCATAATACCGAGCTTTTGTCAAAAGTTCATAACGTCTGCATCTGCTCCTGCAATAGGTCTGTCACCTAGCGGTGCATCAAGGACATAATTCTTCTATGCAGCAATGGGGATAATCCTCAGATCACGGACCCATTCCGCATCATTGCTACTATCATCTTTCAACTTAGTTTTTCTCTAGGAACATATCAAAAACATAAGGGAGCTACAACACGAGCTATTGATCTACAACATAATTTGCAAATACTATTAGGACTAAGTTCATGATAAATTAAAGTTCAATTAATCAAATTACTTAAGAACTCCCACTTAGATAGACATCCCTCAAGTCATCTAAATGATACGTGATCCAAATTAACTAAACTATGTCCGATCATCACGTGAAATGGAGTAGTCATCAATGGTGAAGATCTCTATGTTGATCATATCTACTATATGATTCACGTTCGAGCTTTCGGTCTCCAGTGTTCCAAGGCCATGTGTCTACATGCTAGGCTCGTCAAGTTTAACCGGAGTATTCCGCATGTGCAAAACTGTCTTGCACCTCTTGTATGTGAACGTAGACCCTATCACACCCGATCATCACGTGGTGTCTCAGGACGAAGAACTTTCGCAATGGTGCATACTCAGGGAGAACACTTATACCTTGAAATTTAGTTAAGGGATCATCTTATAATGCTACCTCCGTACTAAGCAAAATAAGATGCATAAAAGATAAATATCACATGCAATAAAAATGTGACATGATATGGCCATCATCATCTTGTGACTTTGATCTCCATCTCCAAAGCACCTTCATGATCTCCATCGTCACCGGCTTGACACCTTGATCTCCATCGTAGCGTCTTGGTCATATCGCCAACTATTGCTTCTACAACTATCGCTAACGCATAGTGATAAAGTAAAGCAATTACATGGTGTTTGCATTTCATACAATAAAGCGACAACCATAAGGCTGCTGCCAGTTGCCGATAACTTTTACAAAACATGATCATCTCATACAATAACGTATAACACATCATGTCTTGATCATATGACATCACAACATGCCCTGCAAAAGCAAGGTAGACGTCCTCTAATTTGTTGTTGCAAGTTTTTTGTGACTGCTACGGGCTTCTAGTGAGAACCGTTCTTACCAACGCATCAAAACCACAACGGTGATTTATCAAGTTTGCTATTTTAACCTTCAACAAGGGCTGGCTGCAGTCAAATTTGATTCAACTAAAGTTGGAGAAATAGACACCCGCCACCCACCTTTATGCAAAACTAGTTGCATGTCTGTCGGTGGAACCGGTCTTATGAACGTGGTCATGTAAGATTCGTCCGGGCCGCTTCATCCAACAATACCGCTGAATCAAAATAAGACATTCGTGGTAAGTAGTATGACGATCACCGCCCACAACTCTTTGCGTTCTACTCGTGCATATCATCTACGCATAGACCTGGCTCAGATGCCACTGTTGGGGAATGTAGCATGCAATTTCAAAAGTTTTCTTACTCTCACGCAAGATCTATCTAGGAGATGTATGGCAACGAGAGGAGGAGAGTGTGTCCACGTACCCTCGTAGACCGAAAGCGGAAGCGTTTGCCAACGCGGTTGATGTAGTCGAACTTCTTCTCGTTCCGATCGATGAAGCACCAAACGTACGACACCTCCGAGTTTTGCACACATTCTGTTCAATGACGTCCCTCGAACTCTTGATCCAACAAAGTGTCGAGGGAGAGTTTCGTCAGCACGACAGCATGGTGACGGTGATGGTGAAGTGATCCATGCAGGGCTTCGCCTAAGCACTATGACAATATGACCAGAGGCGTAAACTCTGGAGGGGGGCGCCGCACACGGCTAGCTAGGATCAATGTTGTGTGTTCTAGCGGTGCCCCACCTCATATATATATAGGTTGGTGGGGGTGGAGAGGTAGCCAAGGGGGCACCCCAAGTAGGAGGAATCCTACTTGGGCACCTCCCAATTTGGCCTCCCCTTCCATATTCATCCGGAGGGGGAAGGTAGGAGGAGGGAGGAGAGAAGGAAGGGGGAGGCCGAATCCCTCCCCTTCCTTTCTCTCTTCCCCTCTTTCCTTCCTCCTTATTTTGGCCTACATGGGGCGCACCAGTCCCCTAGGGGCTGGTCTGTCCCCTTCTTGGCCCATTGGGCCCATGTAGTTGCCGGGGGGATGCCCGGAACCCCCTCCGGTGACCCGATATGTACCCGGTACCCCCAGAACACTTCCGGTGTCCGAATATCATTGGTATAGCGGGGTGCTATACAAACAATTTTTAACCCTTTCCGCGACGGTGTTTGGAACCGTCACCTAGTGAGTGACTGCGATAGGAGGGTCCTTCCCACCCGACCCAGAAACCGTCGGGGATATGCCCTCCTGGCACACACGCTCGGCAAAATGAGGTCGTGTCCGACCGGCGAGCGACCAAATACGGTTATACATACAGTAGTGCTAAAAAAATACAATTATACAGGCGAAATCGTTTCCGGTCATAAGTACATCCTACACAGTCAGTCCCCGCTAAATGTTTCGTTCGTATATACATCCCACACAGTCGCTCCAAGGAAAATTTTTGCGCAAGGTGGCCTAACACAAACAGTTTTCAATAGAATGTTGTGTGTGATTGTTCATTGATCCAACATGGTTTATTCCTAGAAGCTATGTGCGTTTCCTGAGGTCATCGCCCACGGGGTTTTCTCAATAACCGTTTGCAACAGGAAAACCCAATTAACAGGCTAATTACCCAATTAATAGGCTAATTGCCCTATTATTAATAATCCATTTATTAATCTAGTTGACATTCATATTAAGCACATAATATATTTCATTTCCATATTAAGGAAGCAGGATTTCATAATTGAAATACATCCGAGTACAACATGATATAGCCTCAGCACTCAGCTACCCCATTACACAACTGCACCGGCATCAAGTTTCACATGCAACATCTAGAACCTTTCGAAATTAGCATCATAGACTGTAGATAGATAGATGCATCTCATCTGGAAAATTGTTGAAGCGGAAGCCGAATATTAAGCCTTCATTCATGTTGAAGGTCTTTGCAACTTTAGGCCAGTGCTCGTGGATGATTTACCGTCCATCCTTCGTCCTCTTCAGGAACACTTCAATATTGAACGTGGGTGTTGTATGAAAACTTTCCTCGCCTCCTGACCATAGAGGTGGTTTGAGAGGTAATCATCAGTGAACTGCTTTGGAAAGGCCTGAAAACAAGGATGTGCATAAATATCTTCTCTATATTCATGGACAACTCATTTCCCCATATGCGAAAAGGGTCGAACAATGGGTCAAAACCTCTGGCAGCAGGACCTACATGTGCAAGACCAAATTGTTAAAAACCTAAATATTAGAATGGTTCCTACAATTGCACAATAATGTGCTATTAGACAATGAACCATGCACGTGTGGTAACCTTGATTGTAAACCTTGGTGCTTCCCATTGTTTCCCTGCAACACATATAAGGTAGTTTGTCATCAGGTTAAGTAAGGATTCGCATGCAATCAATAAAATATGTTGATGAAAAATAAGCACATTGCAGATTCATCAGATTAATTCAAGCCACATGGAAAACCCATTTATCCAAACCAAGCATGATTAAGAACTAGGAAATATAGCACTTGTATATGTTTCTCATGTATTAAGTGCAGCCAAATTCCATTTATTCCTCAGATGCACAACAATACAAAATTCTACCCATGACAATTGGACATCGCATTGCAGAATTGAACCAAGCAGTTAACTAAACACCACAACAAATGAACCAAACGTTAACTGAGCACCACATTGCACAAAATAACATACTCCTAAGAGAAGATCAAACAGTTAACCAAACCAAGCATGCTTAACAACTTGGAAATATAGCAATTGTATTTGTTTCTCATGTATTTAGTACAGCCAAATTCAATTTATTTCTCACATGGTATACAATAACAGAATGCAGCCACAACAATTGAACATCGCATTGCAGAATTGAACCAAGCAGTTAACTAAACACCACAACAAATGAATCAAATGTTAAATGAGCACCACATTACACAATATAACATATTCCTAATAGAAGATTAGAGAGTTAAAGAAACCAAGCTGTTATTGTACAAAAGTAGGGGCCCTTTTTGTACCCCTCTACTTGTGCACGGGCAGTCAGAGCCACGCCCGCGGCCACACTAAGTAGGACAAAGGAAGGCACGAGACGGGCAAAGCAACACCCAGACCAGAGACACAAAGAGAAAGAGGGCGAGGTGGACACCCCCCGGCAAGACCCTTGCCGGGGTGGCCTCCGCAGCCCCGGTAAGAGCCTTGCCGGAGCAACTCGCCCAACGCCAGCAGATCGCGCCACCCTTGAGCCCAAGGGTTCCAACACCATCAACCCCATTGGAACCAAGGCTCGGGAGGCACCTCCGTGGTGGCATGCAGATCTTTGTCAAGATCATAAACACACTAGATCAGATGAGGACCAGAAGACGATGATCCTCGGTGAGATCCTTGCCGAGGAGATCCACGAGACCCCCGGCAAGATCCTTGCCGGGGACAACCGCGACACCACGACAAGACCACTTGCCGGGGCCCCGACAAGACCCTTGCCGAGGACACCCGCGGGGCCGCAGCCAGGCCCGCGTCTGCCAAGACTCCACCGCCGTTTCCATACAACTGCCAGCCCAACCAGCTGGGCTGGCACTTGCGTGGCGACGTGCGGCTTCCAGGCCAACTCAGCAAGCACCTACATGGTGGCATACGGATCTTCGGGAAGACCCTACCACCACGCCATCTTAGCAGCCAGCCAGCCTAAGTGGCGTTGCATGCCTTGTTGGCCTGGACGCATGTCGGAGCAAGACGGAGCGGCGACGGTCGGGACGGGCCTCGTTGTCGTCCCCAATAAAGCAACGGGACACCTAAGAAGCGCATTTAATGTGCCTTGTCCCGTAATGACAGGCGATAAGCTTGTACACTGTATACCTTTCCACCACATGTGTGGCACTGTGGCGACCCCTTTTGACTATAAAAGGAGGCCCGAGGCGTACAGGAGGGGGATTCGGATCTTTTGGACTACACAGGCATCGTAGCTAGTTCGAGAGCTCAAGAACACTCAAATATACACCAAAGCAGGACTAGGGTTTTACGCATCTTTGTCGGTGTCAAAACCGGCGGATCTCGGGTAGGGGGTCCCGAACTGTGCGTCTAAGGCGGATGGTACAGGAGGCGGGGGACACAATGTTTACCTAGGTTCGGGCCCTCTCGATGGAGGTAATACCCTACTTCCTGCTTGATTGATTTTGATGATATGAGTATTACAAGAGTTGATCTACCATGAGATCGTAGAGGCTAAACCCTAGAAGCTAGCCTATGATTATGATTGTTCTTGTCCTACGGACTAAACCCTCCGGTTTATATAGACACCGGAGGGGGCTAGGGTTACACAGAGTCGGTTACAAGGGAGGAGATCAACAGATCCGAATTGCCAAGCTTGCCTTCCACGCCAAGGAGAGTCCCACCCGGACACGGGACAAAGTCTTCAATCTTGTATCTTCATAGTCCAACAGTCCAGCCAAAGTATATAGTCCGGCTGTCCGAGGACCCCCTAATCCAGGACTCCCTCAGTAGCCCCTAAACAGGCTTCAATGATGATGAGTCCGGCGCGCTGATTGTCTTCGACATTGCAAGGCGGGTTCTTCTCCAAATTCTGAGTACCTGTCGAGTAGTGTCCGGCTTCCCATGAATGTTGCACTCCTTGGCTTCTGCGCCTAATAATGGCTATCCTCCAGGTGTCGAGCGAATGCGAGAAGTCGGGGCATTTTTACACTTGCCACCCTAACAATGTAAGTAAATTGTCTATTTAAAGAGATGGGGATCCTCAGATCCAGATCACACCATCCTCCCACAGCGTGTATCCATCGAAGCGCGCCCGGAAAAGTCCATCCCATCATGGCCGGCCATCGCAGCTCGTCCTCTCGCTCCCGTAGCCCAAAGCCAAGCAATTGGAAGAAGTGTTCCGTCCCCCACAACCAATTAGTAGAGTTATAGACCAAGGGGTTTCTCCCTCCAGTGTATATGGTCCCCGTTCGAGCCGGACTAGCCACTTACCATGGCGGGGAGCAAGCGGAGAGCCTTCCCAACCCATCCATGGGGGAGCGGGTATGCCTTGTCCCTTACTTACTAAGGGGGCTTGGATTTCCCATCCATCCGTTCCTCCGCGGGCTCCTGGAGTTCTACGGCCTCCAGATGCATAACTTTACTCCCGCCTCCATATTACACATCGCTGGCTACGTCGCCCTTTGCGAGCTGTTTTTGGGCTGCGAAGCTCATTTCGAGCTATGGAAGAGGCTATTCTGCCTCGTACCCCGTACATAGGAGGGGTCAATATATCAAGTGGGCGGAGCCGAGATATGGCGCATCGTCGGGACCGGATACCTGTCCGGTACTCCGAAGAAGACATCCGAAGACTGGCCTTCGGAGTGGTTTTATATGGAGGACGTCCCCCTTCTGGACCCTATTTGGATGGGCCTTCCTGAGTTCGACAACGCCCCTTTGAAGAAACGTCGCAGCTGGCGCCCTCGGAGCCCCCAGGAGGAAGATAATGGAGAAGTCCTTTACCTGATGGGCCAGATAAAAACGCTGGCCAAATCAGGATTGACAATAATCGAGGTTATGTCAATATGTATAATGCGGGGGGTGCAGCCACTTCAATATCGGGGACAACCCATGTGGCACTTCAATGGAGGAGACGATGCCACCCGCTGCGGTCGTAAGGGACCGGACTCCGTCGCTGCTCTAGCAAAAATACTGTCCGATTTATATAAAGGAGAGGAAGAGGAGTTCATCCGCATTAAGCCACGGGATGGATTCTCCATGTACAACCCCCCCAAACTGGGCGAGCTGCTACTTTTTACTCCGAACCTTCCCGCATTCTTCGTCATAAGTATTTACCTTGCTATCTCATAGCAGGAACTGCGAAAAGCTGTGAGGGAGGTCCACAGCCCGCCTCCACAACCAAAGGACCCTGACCGGGCCCTCGACCCCGGACTCGAAGAAGATCCGGACACATTTGTGGAGCTCATCGACATGACGTTCTATCAATTAAGCTGCGATGGTGCCTTGGTGGCCATCATAGCCGATTATCCTGGACTACTCCCTGCATCGCATGTAAGTAAAACTGGAGTCCCAACTTCCGAGAAGGATCCCTTTTTTTGCACTTCACCTACCGCACCCATATGGTGTCTTACAGGGAAGGTCCTCGGGACGCCATGCCGAACCCGCAGTGACTCACCAACAAGGGGCACCGGAAACTGGGTAGGCTTAAAAGGAAGCCGGTCAGGACTGAGACGCCGTCGCAGAGGTATGAAAAAGAACCCCGCTCCGTGGTTGTTGTCTTTTAAAATATAATAACGTCCGTGTTTCCTAGCAGGAAAAATGCTCGCCGGACCATATCCGGAGAGCCTGCCGGCCACGCCTCCACCAGCCGGGCTCCAGAGCCAGACTTAGAGGCAGACGCTAACGTGGGGCCAACACTAGATGTTCCTCCTACAGAGGATGCGGATAGGCTGTCCGCTACAAATTCCGAAGTGGAGAGTGCCATGAATCACAGGCGTCGCCGGGCCGTACTCCGCGACGCTTGTTTCCCTCAAGAGGCGTTCGATGCCTTCAACTCAGGAGACGCGTACATCCGAGCTGCTCAAAATGGTCTTGCCAGAGCCACGGACCAGTATGTAAAGGATATACGGGTAAGAAAATCTGATAATTATGTATATCAGTAGCCCCTGAGACTTGAAACAGTTGGCACAACTGAACAACTGATTTAAGGATCGTTGTTTTCGTAGGTTCTTACGGAGAAGAATACCCAGTTGTCTCGAGAGCTGGAGGAGTGCAAAGCCCAGCTACGGGCCGCAGTTGCCGCAATGAAGGAGTCCGAGAAGGCCCCATCTGGTAACACTAGTTTCTATCGAAAAGAATGACATGTACCAGTTAGTATTCGGCATGCATGCAAATCTAACAATAGATTCTGCAGATGACCCCGGAGTGAATCCGGAGGTCGTACGAGGGGATGAGCAACATGCTCAACGACAGCTAAAGGCTGGCGAGCGCGTGCTTACGTAGGTTAGGCGGGAGAAAAACGATCTCCAAGATGCCAATACCCGGCTGGGCGTTGAACTGAAAGATGTTCGAGCCTAGCTTGCTGACTCCATAAAGGAGAATAAGAGGCTTCGACGCGGCATTTTTAGTAAGTGCTTGAACGAACTTTTATAGAGTTCGGCGAAGAAACCGGCTAACAGAGTTATATCTGTAGGTATGCTGACGGGTCGTCCCGCGGAGGAGATGCCCGGGTCTGCGGGTGATCTTCTACCAGAGCTCTCACAACTGCACGAACAAGTACGGCAGGTGATGCAGGGCATTGCCCAAGCCTTGTGGCCATCCGCCTCCCTGCCAGGAGGCATGGGGGAGCTTGTAGAGATGCTCAAGGGAGCGCGGCGGCGCTTCCGATTATGGAAGATATCAGCCTGCCGACAAGGTGCAAGGGAAGCCTGGGCCATGGTGAAGACGCGATATACCAAGGCTGACCCGAACCACATGGCCGAGGTCGGACCTGTGGGGTCTGATGGGAAAGAGATCCCCGTCAGTTTGGTGTATGACCAGGTGAAATTAGCCGCAAAGTATTCCCAACAGGATTGTAGGCTAGACAGCCTGTTGGATGGTATAGAAGAAGAATTTAGTCAGTCTAAGTGACTGTGTACTTCAAGTGACATATATTGTCCCTAGCCGGATTGTAAATCATTTGTCATGGCGGACCTTTTCGCTTCGACCTCTGGACCCGACAGTCCGGAGTGTATCCGAATACCCGCTCAGTTATGTAAAAACCGGGGTACGCGTGGAAACCAGGCGTAGGGGTCATAAGTGCTTGAACAGACAAGTACCCAACTAGCTATGTTATATTACATGGATAGTAAGAAACATCTTCCAGGGAGAATAGTTCCGTTAAGGGTTCCTTTCCCTGGGTACGCATGCATTAATGTGCATGTCCGAACTGCGAAAAGAGACGCAGGATATAAACATCTGGGGGCATGTATTACAATAAATAAAAGTCATCTTTTGTTCACCGACCGAATATTCCCTTAAGAACGCTAGCTTTCGGCTTCACCCAGTCTGAGGTACACATCCGGCTGACCCGGCAGTAACAATCGCAGAGGTGCTCCCCTTATGCCCTAGCCGAATTAACGGGAACGTAGGGCATAAACACAAGAGCCAGGCAACCCAGCTTGGCCAAAACTTAAGTCATATCGATGCATATAATGGCGAAGAAAAGGTACATGTGGAAAAGTAACACATGTGCGGGGGGCATAAAGCCCGGAACATAATTATATTAAGCTTCTGTATAAGAAGCCCCCAGGTATAATGAGCACGCCTAGCGCGTCAAGATTGTGTAGTCAAGACACATTTTAACCTTTTAAGGCTGTGAAGAAAAAGGGAAGAAAGAAAGAAAGAAAAGACAGATAACGGATATATAAAAAATTGACGGAGGTAAGGAGACGAACACATAGTCCGGCACTAGGCGTAGAACCTTCGGAGTCTGGCTGCGTTCCATGGGTTTGGCTCGAGTCGATTGTCCGATGCATCCCGCAGACGGTACGCTCCACCGGTCAGAACTTGTCAATAACGAAGGGACCTTCCCATTTGGGCTTGAGCTTGTTCTTTTTCTTCTCCGGTAGGCGTAGAACGAGTTCGCCAACGTTATAAGTTTTGGCCCGTACTTCTCTGCTTTGATACCGTCGAGCCTGTTGCTGATAGAATGCGGAGCGGGCTTTTGCCACGTCACGCTCCTCCTCCAGGGCGTCCAAACTGTCCTGCCGATCAAGCTCGGCTTCTTTCTCTTCGTACATGCGCACTCGAGGTGAGTCATGAATTATGTCGCAGGGCAGTACCGCCTCTGCGCCGTACACCATAAAGAACGGTGTGTATCCGGTAGTGCGATTCGGCGTGGTCCGCAGCCCCCATAGTACGGAGTCGAGCTCCTCGACCCAGTGCGTATCTGATTCCTTCAAGGATCGCACTAATCTGGGTTTAATGCCGCTCATGATAAGACCATTTGCTCGCTCGACTTGACCGTTAGTTTGCGGGTGATAGACAGAGGCATAATCGAGCTTAATGCCCATGTTGCTGCACCAAGTTTTTACCTCGTCGGCTGTAAAGTTCGAGCCGTTATCGGTGATGATGCTGTGGGGGACGCCGTAACGGTGTACAACCCCGGATATGAAGTCTATCACTGGTCCGGACTCGGCCGTTTTAACTGGTTTGGCTTCTATCCATTTGGTGAATTTATCCACCATGACCAATAGGTATTTTTTCTTATGGCTTCCCCCTTTAAGGGGTCCGACCATATCAAGCCCCCAGACCGCAAAGGGCCAAGTAATGGGGATTGTTTGGAGAGCGGTAGGTGGCATATGGCTTTGGTTTGCAAAAAGCTGGCAACCGACGCAACGTTGAACGAGGTCCTGTGCGTCTGCTCGGGCCGTCGGCCAGTAAAAACCTGTACGGAAGGCCTTGCTTACAAGGGCCCGAGCTGCGGCGTGGTGGCCGCCAAGTCCAGCATGAATTTCTGCCAAAAGTTGCCGTCCTTCCTCTTCGGAGATGCACCTTTGAAGTACTCCGGTAGCGCTTTTCTTATAAAGCTCTCCCTCGTGGACCTTGTAGGCTTTAGACCGCCGCACAATGCAACGTGCCTCGTTTGGGTCCTCAGGGAGTTCTTGCCTAGTTAGGTAGGCCAAGAAGGGTTCTGTCCACGGGGCGATGACAGCCATAATCACGTGGGCCGAAGGCGTTATTTCGGTGGCAGAGCCTCCGATTACGTCAGAGTGTTCGGTATCTGGTGTTGTGGCCAGGTCCGGACTGTTGTTGCCGGTCTCTCCTTCCCATACCACGGATGGCTTAAACAGCCTTTCCAAGAAGATATTAGGTGGGACAGGGTCGCGCTTAGCGCCGATGCGGGCGAGGATATCCGCCGCTTGATTGTTTTCTCGGACCACATGGTGGAATTCAAGCCCCTCGAACCGAGCTGACATTTTGAGGACGGCGTTGCGGTAAGCCGCCATTTTTGGGTCCTTGGCGTCAAAGTCTCCATTTATTTGAGATATTGCGAGGTTCGAATCCCCACGCACCTCTAGGCGTTGAATGCCCATGGAGACTGCCATCCGGAGACCATGCAACAGGGCCTCATATTCTGCTGCATTGTTGGAGTCTGTGTATAATATTTGGAGTACGTATTGGACTGTATCTCCGGTGGGGGATGTCAGGACGACGCCTGCCCCCAGACCAGCCAGCATCTTAGAGCCGTCAAAGTGCATGATCCAATTGGAGTACGCGCCGTACTCTTTAGGGAGTTCGGCTTCTGTCCATTCGGCGACGAAATCAGCCAGTACTTGTGACTTAATGGCTCGCCGTGGTTTGTATGTTATGTCGAACGGGAGGAGCTCAATAGCCCATTTAGCAATCCGGCCCGTGGCATCGCGGTTATTTATTATGTCGTTGAGTGGTACTTCAGAGGCCACCGTAATTGAACACTCTTGAAAGTAGTGTCGTAATTTCCGGGATGCCATGAAGACCGCGTATGCTATCTTTTGATAATGTGGGTACCGTGATTTGCATGGAGTGAGGACAGTGGATACATAGTATACCGGCTTTTGAAGCGGGAACTTATGTCCGTCCGTCTCTCGTTCGACGACGAGCACTGCGCTTACAACTTGGTGTGTTGCCGCTATATATAACAGCATTGGTTCGCCGACATTTGGCGCGGCCAAGATTGGGTTGGTGGCCAAAACGGCTTTTATTTCTTCCAATCCGGCCGTGGCCGCATCCGTCCACTCGAAGTGTTCGGTGCGTCGAAGAAGGCGATAAAGGGGTAGTGCCTTTTCTCCTAATCGGGAGATAAAGCGGCTTAAGGCAGCCACGCATCCAGTTAATTTCTGGATTTGCTTGAGGTCTGTTGGGATAGCCAACTGTGACAGAGCTCGGATTTTAGCCGGATTTGCTTCAATTCCTCTACTGGAGACGATGAAGCCCAAGAGCTTTCCGGCGGGCACGCCGAAAACGCATTTTTCCGGATTGAGCTTGATGTCATATGTTCGGAGATTGTCGAACGTGAGCCTCAAGTCGTCTATTAAGGATTCGACGTGTCTGGTTTTAATGACCACGTCGTCTACGTATGCCTCCACTGTTTTGCCAATTTGTGTTTCCAGGCATGTCTGAATCATGCGTTGATAGGTTGCACCGGCGTTTTTGAGCCCGAAAGGCATGGTGTTAAAACAGAAGGGGCCGTATGGAGTGATAAATGCCGTTGCGGCTTGATCGGACTCCGCCATCTTAATTTGATGGTATCCGGAGTATGCGTCGAGGAAACACAATGAGTCGTGTCCTGCGGTAGCGTCGATAATTTGATCGATGCGGGGGAGGGGGAAGGGATCCTTGGGGCAAGCCTTGTTAAGGTCCTTGAAATCGACACATAGGCGCCAGGATTTGTCCTTCTTTGGTACCATCACCAGGTTTGCTAGCCAGTCCGGATGTTTTATTTCTCTAATGAATCCGGCCTCGAGTAACTTGGCTAGCTCTTCTCCCATGGCTTGTCGCTTAGGCTCAGAGAAACGCCGAAGAGTCTGCTTGACCGGCTTGAACCCCTTTAGAATGTTAAGGCTATGCTCGGCCAGCCTGCGTGGGATTCCTGGCATGTCTGAAGGATGCCAGGCGAAGATGTCCCAATTCTCGCGCAAGAACTCCCGCAGTGCGGCGTCTACTGTGGGGTTTAACTGTGCCCCGATGGATGCTGTTTTTGTAGGGTCCGTTGGGTGGACTTGGAATTTGACTATTTCGTCCGCTGGTTTAAAAGAGGTGGACTTGGGTCTTTTGTCGAGTATCACGTCGTCCCTGTCCACTGTGGAGCGCAGCGCAGTTAGTTCTTCGGCCGCAAGGGCTTCGGATAACGCCTCGAGGGCTAGTGCGGCGGTTTTATTTTCGGCGCGGAGTGCTATGTCCGGATCACTAGCTAGAGTGATGATTCCATTGGGCCCGGGCATTTTGAGCTTCATGTACCCGTAATGGGGTATAGCTTGGAAGATCGTGAATGCCTCCCGCCCTAAAAGGGCGTGGTATCCGCTACTGAACGGGGCCACTTGGAATGTGATTTCTTCGGACCTATAATTCTCCGGCGTGCCGAATACCACATCTAGTGTGATTTTTCCTGCACATCGTGCCTCCCGACTAGGGATGATTCCTCTGAAGGTCGTGCTGCTTTGCTCAATGCGGCTCTTGTCTATTTCCATTTTTCGAAGAGTCTCCTCATAGATGAGGTTTAATCCGCTGCCACCGTCCATGAGCACTTTAGTAAGCCGGAAACCGTCCACAATTGGACTAAGGACCAAGGCGGCTGGTGCTCGGGCTGTTCGGAATTTAGGTTCGTCACTGGCATTGAAGGTTATAGCCGTATCGCTCCATGGATTTATTGCTGCCACGTGGCAGACTTCGGCAAGGCTGCGGAGTGCTCGCTTGCGCCTATTATTTGAGGCGAAGGTCTCGAAGACTGTCAATACTGTATTGTTATTTTCCACGGGATGGTGCTCTGTTGTATTGTTGATGAGGATATCCTCGCCGCTCTTGGCCACCTGCCGGAGTATCCAACATGCTCTAAGGCTATGTGTTGGCATGGTATCCGCTGTACTGTGAATTTTGCATGGCCCATTGAGCCATCCCTCCAATACGGTTCCACGCCCTGTAGTGGGCTTTTGTTTCTTTGTAATTGGATCGGGTGACTTACGAGAGTACACCCTTTTAGTTCGGACGGGGGGTTTAGTGAGAGCCGGAGGATCCCAGAATTTTGTTTGGGTTTTCCAGGCGCTTTCCATCGCACAGTACTTCTGTACTATGGCCGCCAAGTCAGCGAAGTGTGCTATGTCACGGCGACTTATGGCGTTGAGGATTCCCTTGTCCGTGCAATTTTTGCAAAAGAATGAAATTGCGTCTTCCTCGCGACAGTCCTTGACCTTGCTCATTACAAGGAGGAATCTGGCCCAATAGTGATGTACTGTCTCTTGGGGCTCTTGTCTAATGTGGGAAAGATCACTTATATCTGGGTGGGTGGGTAGATTTAGGTCCGAACCCTGACCCGATCTGAGACCCAGGGGCGGAGGAGTTTCCGAGCTTGGCAGTTCGGGCTCCGGGATGTTGCCCAATAGATCTGGCCCGCTGTCTGATTCTAGGTTCAAAGCTTGGGCCATGTCCTCCCGTAGACGGGTATCCGGCTCGGAGAGCTCGGGAATCCGGACATAGTTTGTCCTCAAGATAGAGGAAGAATCGCTGCGTTGCTCCTCCACCACCGCTATCTGATGGGTGACCGGCGGAGAGTTAATCTCCCTTTGGTCGGGTTTAAGCCCGATCCGATCATAGTCCGTAGCGACTCCCAAGGCGGCGATGCGATCCAAGAGCTCGTTCAAGGAAGAGAGCTCCATTGGATCCATCTGCTCGGCGAATCCCGAGCCGACGTGGAGGCTGTTTTTGATGACCCGAGAAGTCATCGTCGGCGCAACGGCCGAACGGGCGGTCATGACGAAGCCGCCTAGTCGGAGAGTTTGGCCTACAGCCAGGGCTCCCCCAGAGGTGATGTTGTCCTTGACAACAAGACGAGCCATCAAGCCTTATGGTGACGGCACAGTGGAACTCTCAATGAAAGCACCAATGTCGGTGTCAAAACCGGCGGATCTCGGGTAGGGGGTCCCGAACTGTGCGTCTAAGGCGGATGGTAACAGGAGGCGGGGGACACAATGTTTACCCAGGTTCGGGCCCTCTCGATGGAGGTAATACCCTACTTCCTGCTTGATTGATCTTGATGATATGAGTATTACAAGAGTTGATCTACCACGAGATCGTAGAGGCTAAACCCTAGAAGCTAGCCTATGATTATGATTGTTCTTGTCCAACGGACTAAACCCTCCGGTTTATATAGACACCGGAGGGGGCTAGGGTTACACAGAGTCGGTTACAAGGGAGGAGATCTACAGATCCGAATTGCCAAGCTTGCCATCCACGCCAAGGAGAGTCCCACCCGGACACGGGATGAAGTCTTCAATCTTGTATCTTCATAGTCCAACAGTCCGGCCAAAGTATATAGTCCGGCTGTCCGAGGAACCCCTAATCCAGGACTCCCTCAATCTTCGCGGCCCGAACCTGGGTAAACGACCTGTGTGCTGGCTCCTAGACCTGCTCTTTGCACAACCCCGCCCGCGCCAACCGTAGAAGGCATCCCAGTGATTCCATAGGTGTCGTTTCCGCCAACATCTTCGGCGCGCCAGGTAGGGGGCGCAATTGTGAAAATCTGGTCTAGCAGTATGTTTAGCGGTTCTTCATCGCCATAGCTCCAAGGAAGAAGATGACCGAGCAAGCGGCATCATCGGTGGATATACTGAACGCTCGTGCGGTGGCAGAAAAGCTAAGTCACGCGAAATCTTGGTTATTTTCACTTATATAAGGCTGTCCTCCCCGAGAGATCTCGTTCTTTGTACGGGAAACCTGCACGCGATGGGACCCTTCCGCTATTGGCAACACCCTTGTTTCTGTCTCGAGCCCGCTCGACAATTCATGCGGCCGCGCCGACAGCGGCAAGGTGGCCTACCCGTTGCCAGCAGCGCTCTTGTCCTGCTTCCAGTCCACTCGACAGTTCAAGCGACCGCGCTGGCGGCGACAAGGTGGCTTGCCCGGCAGCAAGCGCCCTTCTGGCAGGGTGCTAAGGATCCGTCCTTAAAGCACCACAGCATGGGCTTATGCGTTGGCAACCTTATCTCGACAAGCGTAGGGTACGAACATACAAAGGAAGATCTAACGGGAAGATCCCATGCATGATATTAAAGTGCTGCAGAGTTATATTACATCAATTGTTGTTGCGGTTTTAACTAAAGATAAAAATTGTCTTGGTCATGAACCTGCAGCGACGATGAGAAACGGGGTGCCTAATCCCGGCGCTGGCCCTCTACCCTCCGAACCCCATCGACGCGAGTGATGATGGGGTCAATACGCTCTTCGAGCGCCGCGAGGTCCGCATCTTCCGGCAAGCTCTCCAGCATGGCGTCGAAGTCGAGGTTGGGGTTCCAGTACGCCACCTTGGTGAGGACCTTGGTCATGACACCCCGACAGAGCCTCCAGGCCTCATTAGCCAGAGAGGCCGCCCGGTTGGAGCGGAGCTTCTCCAGGGCTCCAATAACCCTCTCGAAGAACAGGGTCAGGTTGCAGTTGGGACTCAAGTTCGGCTCCGGGGCGTACCTCACATTCGGCATCCCTATGGTAGCCAGCTGCATTGAGGTCCTCTCAACGACGTCAGCGAGGCGGCTGAGCCAGAGGTTTTCGCCCTTCACGAAATCGTCGTGGTTGGCGGCGTCATTCTTCCGCAGCTGCTTCTCGTCCTCCAGGGCTTTGCACTACAAAAAAATACACTTTCGTGATGATACATGTTTGTCACAGTAGGTCACGTTTTCTGTCATGCATGTACATCCATGAAAAATTTATGACAGAATCAAGATAGTCATACCTGTGCTATCGTAGAAGTGTTCCATGACATTACCAAAATTATCATCACGCAAGTGTCCACTTCCATGACGATAAATCGCACGTCACAGAAGTGCTTTCGTCAAGGGTGACCGACACGTGGCATCCACCGTAATGAAACGCCGTTAAGCTATCGGGTCCGGTTTTGGATCCGATAACCCGTTAACAGCCCGGACCAATGGGGATTTTCCACGTGTAAAATTCTGATTGGCTGACGGAAACACGTGTCAGCTCCGCGTTGGCACAGGTGTCACTCATCCAATGGGCGAGATGCGCCTATGATTTGTTGACACGTGGACCAACCCAAAAGTGGCCCATAAAGTTTAAATGGGCCGGCCCAACTAAAGGCCCACAAGATTTTGCGGTCCATAATGGGCTGGCCCAGCAAAAGGCCCACGAGATTTTGCATATCATAATGGGCCGGCCCAGCTAAAGGCCTACGAGATTTTGCAGGACATAATGGGCCGGCCCAGCTAAAGGCCCACGAGATTTTGCGGACCATAATGGGCCGGCCCAGATAAAGGCCCACAAGATTTTGCGGACCATAATGGGCCGGCCCAGCAGAAGGCCCAAAAGATTTTGATGACACTAGTTGACCGACCCATTAACAGGCTGCCATGTTTTGGGCCAAATGCCGGCCCATATTTGATCCGGTCCATTAACAGGCTGCCATGTTCCGGGCCTAATAAAGGCCCATATGTGTTCCAACCCGTTAGAAGCCTACCATGTTGTGGGCCAAATTACGACCCAGATCAGGTCCGGCCCTTTGAGAGGATTTGGGCTAAATTATGGCCCATATCAGATTCGGCCCGTCAACTGGATGCTATCCTCTTGGGCCCACTTGATAAAGGCCCGTTTAGTAATTCGGCCTGATATTAGTTTTGGCCTGTTAAAGGCCCGTTTAACATTTTGGCCCTATATATATTTCGGCCTGTTAAAAGCCCGTCATATAGTTGCGCCTAACTACGGCCCCGTTTGCATCCGGCCTACTCACAGACGATAATCTGATTGGGCCAAACAAGGACCGAGACAATTTTGGCCTGTTATAAGCCCATGATTTGATTGGCACAATCGTGTGCCGGGGCCTATTTCGGCCTGCTGCCGGCCCGTGAGCTGTTCGGCACGTTTCAGGCCCAACCTACTTTTCAGCCTCCTAAAAGCCCATTGAGTTTTCTTGGGAAATAGGGTCGGCGGTTTACTCAGCCTATTAAAGGCCCGAATCTACTAGTGGGCCAGTTTACATTTAGGCCTATTAACGGACCAAGATGACGGGGCCAATGATGCGGATCATACATGGTGATTTGCATGACGGCCCGATTATGTACCGTAATTTTACGGTTTGGCCGGTTTACTGCGAAGACATGATATATATACAGTAAAATAACTGCAGCATCGTGAATAAGAAAAAAACCTAGACTATACAATAAAGAAATTACGGCATATTACATCCACTCGGCATCAAAGTTCGCCACTATGATAATAAAGCACAAGCAGACAGCAGATTACATACACTGGGTATCAAAGATCGCCACCAGTGCAATTAAACACGCCGACAAAATAATATACAAAACCGACAGGACTTCAATAGAGTTCAAGAAAGGTTAGCCCTGCTCGGGAGCTTGCAGCGCAAGCAGCTGAGCAAGCTGGTGAGACTGCACTTGTTTGACACTTATATCCTCCTCACTCTGAAAGATAAACAAGCAGACAAATGACAGGTTTTGCACATTTAAGCATCAGTGCTGACAATTCATCACATTTCTTACTGACGAATAAAGTGACACAGTTTAAAATAGCATTAACACAATATGGTATTGTTCAGGTCAAGACATGGCAGGAAATGACATTGTGATGGAGTTGGCAGCTTCACGACACCACTGGATTACAGATCAAGAACTCATAAGTATCAATGGTTAGTGTGATGTCAATTTATCCCATTTCAGATTGGCAAAATAAGATCACTTGCTATGTATAGTTTAATTTACATGGTATGAAGAAGGAACTTGGTTGTACAACTGAAAACTTAAATTGAGAAGGACAAACTTTTGTTTATGAACTACTCCCTCCGTCCCATAATATAAGAACGTTTTTTACACTACACTAATGTCAAAAACGTTTTGTATTATGGGACGGAGGGAGTACATAATAAACTTTAAACATGCAATTTGATGCAAACACCAAAAATAAACAGCTGTTGCAGTCATGCCTAACCAAATATACACAACAAAGTTTGAAGGCTTGAGAAGGACAAACTTACATTATTGGTGAAGGCAGGCTCTATAAAGCCCTTGCCCATGCTGATGGGGGGGGGGGGTTAAAAAGTTTACCACAGAATCTTCTTCATAAGCATTGCCTTTATTCTATATTTCGTTAAGAGTAAATATAGATGTGACAATATAAGAAAAAATGGAGAATATTTAAGATAAGATGAAGAGTGATGCTACATAACCAAGTAGCTATAAATGTAAGTACATCGATACAGGCAAAAGGTACAGCCAAGAGCAATGCAGAGCTAAACTTCTTCATTACCATCGGTGTTATCCAACCTTATGGTAAGAGTAAATATAGATCTTATGTGTAGAAAATGGAGGGCAAAGGAAAATAAGCTGCAGAGTGATGGTACATGAACAACTACCTGTCAATATAAGTACACTGATAAAGGACAGCAGGTACTTACAAGAACAATGCAGAGCTAAAAAAGTTCATTGGCATTGGATATATTCTACACTAATGTAACCATTCATACAGATTAGATAATTTGGAGCGAACAATTGATAAGCAAGCTATCATGCATACTACTGTCACATAATGAACCAGGTATGTATGCAAGTACAGTGATACAGGACAACATGTACTAACAAGAGCAAAGCAGCGGGCAGCATATTTGCGATATCCTGTAAAAAAGATCCTGCAAAAAAGATCCGTAAGGCACATGTGGAAACGTAGAAGTTCAAATTGTCATGCGATATCATAGACAGTACCTCATCCTTGGAACGAGACCAGTGCATAACAGGGTTTTTCCATTCAATGTCTTCTAAATTTAGCATAGGAGACTTCACCAGAAATTCGTTTATAGACTTGCCATCAAAGTGTGATTTCCTTAGGTAACACCAATACTGCTGCAATGCTTCCTTGAAAAGCGCAAGCAAGCTTTGCTCTTCATGACTATCTAGATTGACCCTCGCCTACTTACAACAATGTAATGTAAATCATTGATGTGTTCAATCAGCAGAAAACAGGAAAATAATCACCATGAATAATAGCACTTACACGTAAGTGGGACATGAAGATGTGAAAATGGTGTTTGTCTTCACTATAATCTTCCCATGATGGGAATATATGCACGTAGTCCCTAACAACATTGAAAGCATTGTCTTTTAAACTGGGAATAACTGGAATGGGGTTCCAATCTGCAGGAATTGGCCGTCTCTGCAGTTGGGATAGGTCTTCGGCCGGTGGACTTGCTGTACTTTTTGCTGGAGTGGGATTTTTCTGTGGTACGGCTGGTGCTATGGCAACTGAAATCGGCATACCTTTTGCTGGAGTGCAGGTCCTGTCTGGTGCGGCTAGTGGTGTGGCCAGTGAAGTATGGGTACAGTCTGCTGGAGTCGGTCCTACGTTTTGTGTCACTGGTTGTACAACCAATATAAGTGGGGTGCTGTCTGATTTCTCCGGCACAACCACGATTTTCAAGGACTTTGCTGGTGCTCCTTCAGGTTCGGCAATCACCCTCTTCCTTTTTGATGTCTGATGCACAAGAACAACATTTGAGTGGAAAAACATGGTATGATGACAGATGGAATATGTATTGATAATGGATGGGCATGTCATCTCAACATATATGATGAGTAAACTAAGCAGATGGCGATGCAACAAAGTAGAAGAAATGCAAGACAACATATGCAAGATATGCGCAATCAATAAAACCTTGCCAAATTAGAACAGGCACCTTGATGGGTGAGCAGGACAGGCCATCTGCCTTTGACTCCTCGAGGTTAGAATAGTCATTAGGATCATATTCTGAACAAGAATCAACAAGTGAGGAGCGTATGAGTTTCATTGCATCCAGAATGGCACTCAATGCCTTGGTGCCAATTTTGTAAGTCATTGCGGTGTTTAGCTTCAAGAGTGGACTGCTGCTAGTGCGACACAAAGCAGCTACACAGATCATAGTGTAGATATAACGGGAAACCCGTAAGCATCAGAGTAAAATCAGCAAAGTGGAACTTGCTGGAATATATGTGCTATTATTGCTGGTAAGGCTAGAAAGGCTTCAGATACCAGCTCTCTTCAACTGAAGGTGCGGTACTGTTAATATCAGTGTAACTCTCAAAGGCGACACAGCTCCCCGCATTTCCTTGCTATTCTTATAGGATTCAAGTGGGCAGGCCACTACAAATCATATTCCCATGTTTACAAAATCCTACGAATCAAAGATGCCCGAAGAGTTCAAAGTCTCCATACTAACCGACCGTACAGACCTCTACACTGCAAATGTCCCTGCTCATCTTCACTACAAGGAACATACTGTACTACTATCATACTCCCTCCGTTCCAAAATATAAGTCTTGGTAGAGATATCCACTATGGATCACATACAGATGTATCCAGATACATTTTAGAGTGTAGATTCACTCATTTTGCTCCATATGTAGTCCATGGTGGAATCTATACAAAGACATGTATTTAGGAACGGAGAGAGTACTTATTAAAGAAGACCGGAAGAGGAACATGCTAAAGAAGAGCAAGCAGATTTTGGATAATAAAATGTTCGTTGTGCAGTGCCCACACATGATGAACCAAAGCGCATTGAGAAAGCAACTTGTAAGTGCATCTAGTGCCACCCCTAGTTGGTTTTGGAGTATTGACGACAAACCTGGTTGAGGGACTAATGTGTTTGTGAGAATTGCAGGATAACACAGGTAGTAGTCCGTCATTGATTCGGTTTAGCTACCGGAGATGACCCCTAAAAATGTGTGAAGACATTGAAGACAATGGTGGTATGTGAACACAATCACATCGAAGATTATGACTCAGGAAGACATTCACGTGAAGACTATGGAGTGCGAAGACATAGCTGTTTCGTAGTTCCTTTTCTTCTTTTTTGAGTCATAGGAACCACCGTACTGTTAAGTGGGGTCCAAGTGAACAAAGTCAAAGTGACTGAAGTGATGCTCAACCAACTCCTAAGTCTTCGAGCGAAGACAATGAGAGCAAACCTTATCCAGAGGTGGATGAGTCAGCTTTACTTGTAGCCCAAGTTAAGCTGCCGCATGTGTTTGAAATCTGACCGTTGGAACACGTGTCAGTTCCTTAGTGACCCAGGGTCATTTCGGACAAATCAGGTCGGGTTGCCTAGTGGCCATAAATAGCCCACCCCCTACACCATAAATTGGTGGCTGCTCAGAGTTAGTGCACGGCTTTTGTCGTTTGAGAGCAACCCACCTCGAAGCCTTTGAGAGAGAGAAATCCTTGCGAGGACAAAGCCCAAAACACCCAGAGCCAAAGAGTGTTAGGCATCACTGAAGTCTTTCTGTCCGCGTGACCTGAAGACTTGTTACACTTGAGGACTGTGAATCCTCCAGCCGGTTAGGCGTCGCGTTCTGAGCATCCAAGAGTCATTGTGGATTGCCGGTGAACAAAGTCTGTGAAGGTTTGGAAGTCTACCTTGCAGACTTACCAGAGTGTTTGGGCGGGGACTAGATGTCCTTAGCTCAAGGGGAATAAGGTGAAGACGCGGTCTTCTGAGTTGAATCTCAGCCTCCCTAACCAGACGTACAGTTGTCACAGCAACTGGAACTGGTCCAACAAATCCTTGTCCTCACCAAGCAACTGGTTCTATCTCTTCCCTCACTTATTTACAGTTTGTCTTCGTGAAGTCATTTGTATGCCTGCCTGATCTGTTTGACTTCACCGTGTGATGACTATTGTGTTTGGCTTCTTACTATCTTCCATCTTGATCCATACTACCTAGCTGCTAATAGTCTTCATGCTTTAGCTTCGTTACTTGCTTGACTATGGCTTGTCTAGTGTAGTCTACCTTCCGCTGCATGTCAATAGGTTCATTTCTATCGTTTGTCTTCGAAACTCCTATGCTTTGAAGACTTTCATAAAAATCGCCTATTCACCCCCCCCTCTAGTCGATAACTAGCACTTTCAATTGGTATCAGAGCAAGGTACTCCCTTGTTCTGTGTGATTCGGTTTAACCACCTGGAGTTTTAGCTATGTCGACTGCAGGGATAATCAAAGTCTCCGCTGCGTGCCCTGTCTTCGATGGCACTGATTACCCCTACTGGAAGAATAAGATGCACATGCATCTTGAAGCCATTGATATTGACCTTTGGTATGTCGTCAAGAACGGCGTTCCCAAGGGCGGTGAAGGCGTCACCCCTGCTGATGTCAAGAAGTTCATTCAACTGGATTCTACTGCGAAGAACATCATCTGCGGTCATCTGACCAAAGGACAATATGGCCGTGTGAGTGCTCTGGAAACTTCGAAGCTAGTCTGGGACTGGCTCTCCAAGGTCAACGAAGGCGTCTCAACCCAGAGAGATCAAAGGATCAGTGTCCTTCGCAACCTCTTCAACCGCTTCAAGAGAAATGACAATGAGAATGTCCAGCTCACGTTTGATCGCCTCACTGATATCACCAATGAGCTTCATGCACTCGGCGCTACTGAGATCACCAAGCATGAAATCGTCAAGACACTCCTGAGATCCCTTGACAGCTCATTTGATACACTAGCCCTGATGATCAAGAACGCCCTGACTTCAAGACACTCGATCCGTCTGACATACTTGAGAGGCTCAACACACATGAGTTTCAACTATCTGAGAAAAGAGATATCTATGGTCCCAACTATGGACGTATTCATGCTTTGAATGCAAAAGCTGGTTCCTCATTTGAAGAAGAATCTGACTGCAGTTCTGGGGATCCTGAAGACATTGGAAAGGAGCTTGCTATGCTTGTGAAGAAGTTTCAGAAATTCACCAAGAAGAAAGGCTTCAGAAAGTCTACAAGATCCAGCTCGAGAAATGATGAAGCTTCCACTCATGACCACAAGAAGAGAACATGCCACAAGTGCAAGAAACCTGGTCACTACATCTTTGAGTGTCCTCAGTGGGACAATGAGAACAAGAAGAAGAAGAAGAAGAAGAAGAAGAAGAGCAAGGAATATGATTCTGATGACAACAAGAAGAAGAAATCCTCAAAGTCTTCTTCCAAGTCTTCTTCCAAGTCTTCCTCCAAGTCTTCATCACATAAGAAGAGCACATCTGGCAAGGCTCGTGCTTTTGTTGGCAAGGAGATGGATTCAGAGGAGGAGTCTGCTTCTCAGGAGGCAGAGGTGGAGTCTAAGGAGGAGTCCGACTCTGGCGTTGCAAGTCTGGCTCTAGCCACGGCCTACGTTGCCAAGTCCATCTTCAACAATGAAGACAGTGGCTCCGTCACCAACGCTGATCCTAATGACAAGGACGACTCTGCCCCCACCTACTGCTTCATGGCACGTGTTGCCAAGGTAAACTCACACGATGCTTACTTTCAAACATCAAGTGAATATGACTCTGATTGTGAATCTAAACCCAGCTACAAAACACTTGCTAAAATTGCAACTGAACAATGTAAAGCTATGGAACATATTCAAAAACTGCAAGACAAAAGCGATGACCTGTTGGACGCGGAAATGACCCGATCTCAGTCCTTAATTGAAGACATAAACAATCTTCATGTTAAGTACGAGGAACTTGAAAGTCGTCATGAAACGCTCTCAACAACTCATGAAAAGCTTTCCTATGATTATCTTCAAAGGAAGCAAGAACTTGAGAAATTGAGAGCAGTTCATGAAGATCTTCAAAAAGAGAACGAGTCACTTCGCGCTCAATAGATCAGTCCCGCTCAGGAAGGATTTGAACCACCATGTCTAAAATGCCTTAAGCGTGATAACGCTACTTCTGTTGCTGAATGTTCTACTACTGCTACTGTCACAATATCTTCAACTACTGATGTGGTAACTAACCCCTCTGCTGAGGATGCCACTAATATTGCTGATGAAAATGCTAGGTTGAAGACATTGCTTGAGACTAGGATGTATAAAAGTCTCAAAGGGCATCAGACACTATGTGATGTCCTCAAAAAGCAGATTCTGAACCGAAACCCTAGAAAAGAGGGTGTTGGGTTCGAGAGGAAAATGAATGTTGATGGTTCTTACTGGAAGCCTAAGCAGTACCCCAAAACCACTTGGGTTGCTGCAAAGGGACCTTCAGTGGATCCATCCACTTTATCTTGCTTCACTTGTGCTAACCCTATTATCATTGATGAATCCTTTGATGCAAACTATAAACTGTTTAAGAATTAGAATGGTGAAGTGTTTGCCAGGTATATTGGTACTAACTGCAGGAATGGACCACCTATGAAGAAGATCTGGGTGCCCAAAAGGTGTCTTGAAAATCTTCCTGTGAATGTCATCATGACACCACAAGGGAAGAAGACAAACCCCAGACCTAAGGCTTCATATGGTCCAAAGGCTTCATATAGACAGAGGACTCAAAAGAGTCACCCTAACGCCAATGTTTTGCAGGGAAATCATACTCAAACTTATGAATATGAGCGTGTATCCTCAAACCGACTAAGAACTATTCTGCTTATTCATATGAGTATTATTCACCTCCTGCAAGGCTATTTGCTAGGGCTCCAAATCCGAGTTCTCAGATGCTGCACTTAGACTCATTGCTTCTAAGCCACCCCTGAAGATGTGGGTGGTTAAGAAAAATTAACTTTCTTTTGCAGGGACAGGTCTCCAGCCGGAAATCTAAGGCGTCCGATGCTTATCCTGGGGACCTAAAACATCTTGTGGGGCGCAAGATAAAATGCCCAAATGGTCTCACTATGTATTTTGTTCTTGAATCGCTTGCCAATCATCCTATCAGTCCTAATCTTGATCTGAGCTTTGATAATCCTCTTGTCCGTCAAATGTTTATGCTTCACCATACTCTTGGTGAAGCCTATCCCCCTAACTGTACTGTAGGGTATGACACCACATGCTTCAGAATGGATTATGGACAGTGGATGCACTAATCACATGACTGGTGATCAAAGTCTTCTCATGGACTCAACCTTACGTCCATCTGACAAGAGTCACATCACATTTGCTGATACTGGTAAAAGCAAGGTATTGGGTCTAGGTAGAGTTGCAATCTCAAAGGATCAGCACATGGATAAAGTGATGCTTGTTGAATCCCTTGGTTTCAACTTAATGTCTGTCTCAATGCTTTGTGATTTAAACATGATTGTGATATTTGGGAAATATCGTTCCCTTGTTTTGATGGAATCTGACAAGTCTCTAGTCTTTGAAGGGTATCGGAAAGATGATTTGTATATGGTAGATTTCTCAGCAGGACCACAGTTGGCCGTATGTCTTCTAGCAAAAGCTTCAGAGTGCTGGCTCTGGCATCGGAGGCTAGGGCATGCTGGCATGAGGAACCTGTACACTCTCGCGAAGAAGAAACATGTCGTAGGCATCGAGGGCGTCAAGTTCAAGAAAGATCATCTGTGTGGTGCCTGCGAAGCTGGAAAGATGACGAGGGCCAAGCATCCCTCGAAGACAATCATGACGACATCTCAAACCTTCGAGCTGCTACACATGGACTTATTCGGTCCTACTCACTACTCTACTCTTACTACCACTGCTTGCTTCTATGGCTTCGTCATTGTTGATGATTATTCAAGATATACATGGGTGCATATAATCCTCTACAAGAATGAAGTGCAGGATGTCTTCAGACGCTTCGCAAATCATGCCATGACGAACTATGGCATGAAGATCAAGCACATCAGGACTGACAACGGCACAAAGTTCAAGAACATAGGCCTTGACACTTATCTTGATATGCTGGGTATCACTCATGAGTTCTCTGCTCCATACACACCTC
The DNA here is from genome assembly GCF_018294505.1 of Triticum aestivum. NCBI lineage: Eukaryota > Viridiplantae > Streptophyta > Magnoliopsida > Poales > Poaceae > Triticum > Triticum aestivum. The sequence continues at coordinate 363,256,698 of NC_057802.1, read as the reverse complement.
AGCAGAATGGCATCATGGAGCGCAAGAACAGGACACTCATTGAGATGGCTCGGACGATGCTTGACGAATACAAGACACCAAGGAAGTTCTGGCCTGAAGCCATTGATACTGCATGCCATGTCATCAACCGTGTTTATCTTCACAAGCTTCTGAAGAAGACATCCTATGAGCTCCTAACTGGTAAAAAGCCAAACGTCAGTTACTTCAGAGTATTTGGTGCTCGGTGCTGAATCAAGGATCCACATCACACTTCAAAATTTGCACCGAAAGCACATGAAGGTTTTATGCTTGGCTACGGAAAGGATTCGCACTTCTACAGAGTCTTCAACCTCTTTCACTATAAAGTGGTTGAAACTGTAGATGTGCGGTTCGATGAGACTAACGGCTCGCAAAGAGAGCACCTGCCAAATGTGTTCGATGAAGTTCCACCTAGTGAATCCATCAAGCTCATGGGAACTGGAGAAATCATACCGTCTGAAGCTCAGGCTAAAGAGGAACTTATCATTTCTGCACCTAATCAACCTGAAGACAATGCTCAGCCTGAAGACAATGCTCAGACTGAAGACAATGCTCAACAAGAGCAAAATCTTCGTCGAGTTCATCCTCGTGTTGCTAATGAAGTGCAAATTGAGAAGATAATTGACAGTATCAATGCACCTGGTCCACTCACTCATTCAAGAGCAACGCAACTGGCAAATTTCTGTAGGAACTTTGCATTTGTCTCAATATCTGAACCCAAGAAAGTTGCTGAAGCCTTCATGGAACCTGAATGGATTCAAGCTATGCAAGAAGAGCTTCAACTGTTCAAGCTGAACAATGTATGGGAATTGGTCAAGCGTCTTGATCCTCATAAGCACAATATCATTGGCACCAAATGGATATATCGCAACAAGCAAGATGAGCATGGTCAAGTTGTCAGAAACAAGGCCCGTCTCGTTGCTCAAGGATACACTCAAGTTGAAGGGATTGACTTAAGTGAAACATTTGCTCCTCTGGCTAGGCTTGAAGCCATTCGCATACTGCTAGCCTATGCAAATCATCACAACATCCTTTTGTATCAAATGGATGTGAAGAGTGCTTTTCTCAATGGCAAGATTGAAGAAGTGTATGTTGCACAACCACCTGGCTTTGAAGATCCAAAACATCCCGATATGGTATACAAGCTCAACAAGGCACTGTATGGTCTCAAACAAGCCCCTCGTGCTTGGTATGACACACTCAAAGACTTCCAGAAGAGCAAAGGCTTCAAACCTGGTTCCCTGGATCCCACACTCTTCACGAAGACATATGATGGTGAACTGTTTGTGTGCCAAATATATGTGGATGACATTATCTTCGGCTGCACTAACCAGAAATTCAGTGATGAGTTTGGAGACATGATGCAAGAGCAATATCAGATGTCTATGATGGGTGAGCTGAAGTTCTTCCTAGGTCTTTAAATTCGTCAGCAAAGCAACGTCATCTTCATATCTCAAGAAAAATACCTCAAAGACTGCCTGAAGAAGTTTGGAATGCAAGACTGCAAAGGTTACACGACGCCAATGCCAACCAAAAGTCATCTGGGTCCTGACGCCAATGGTAAAGAGTTCGATCAAAATGTATACTGCTCCATGATTGGTTCTTTACTTTATTTATGTGCATCTACGCCAGATACCATGCTTAGTGTTTGCATGTGTGCCCGATTCCAAGCGACACCAAAGGAATCGCATCACTTACCTGTGAAGCGAATTCTTCGATATTTGGCTTACACCCCAACACTAGGATTATGGTATCCAAAGGGCTCAGAGTTTGATCTAGTTGGATTCTCGGATGCTGATTATGCTGGTGACAAGGTGGATCGCAAGTCTACATCAGGCACATGTCACTTTCTGGGACGATCACTTGTTTGTTGGTCTTCAAAGAAGCAAAACTGTGTATCTCTCTCCACTGCTGAATCTGAATACATTGCTGCTGGATGTTGCTGCGCTCAGCTTCTATGGATGAAGCAAACACTCAAGGACTATGGCATCCATCTGAAGCGAGTACCACTCTACTGCGACAAATGAAAGCGCTATCAAGATTGCCAACAACCCAGTTCAGCACTCGAAGACAAAGCACATTGAAATTCGTCATCACTTTCTCAGAGATCATGTCATGAAGGAAGATATTGATATCATTCATGTCAACACTGAAGAGCAATTGATTGATATCTTCACAAAGCCCTTGGATGAGAAAAGGTTTTGCAAGTTGCGGTGTGAGCTAAATATCTTAGAATCCTCAAATGTCCTATGATTAGGCACACATCCTAACACTTATGCATGTTGATGACTTAGATGTGCAACACACAAAGTAATGTATATCTTCAATCAATGAAGACATACACTCTAAGTGTCAATACATTAATGCGGAATTTGACTTCGGAGTGCCACGATAATTGTGCGCCGTGTCTGGGTCTAATACTTCCTATACGGTGGGTAACGCCACCACCAAACTTTTGTTTGGAATGTTTTCATTTGGCGTTGCATTTGCTAAGTCTTCGCATTTGATTTATCTTCAACATTAATTTGTCTTCATGTTCATCTTCAACATCTCATATATTTGTGTTCTGTCCTCTACAACATTCACTTATAGCTATGTCTTCTCGTTTGAATCTTTTGGACTAAGTGAATGTGATCGGACCCTTACCTCTTCAATGCTTCTACCTCAAATTCTATCGATCCAAATCATATGCATTCTATCGAAACCGTCGAATATCTTCTCTGCGTCCTTGTCAGCAGAAGATACAGAGACAAACATTGAATCTGTTTTAAATGCTAAATCCTTATTGCCTGAAACCCGGAGAAGCCGGAACGACCACTCGACAGTCCAGGCGTGCGTGGGAACATGGAACAACTTCCAATGTGTTGCATGTTCGCCACGTGTCCCTCAGATGTGAACCGCCAGGGGCACCTGTGTAATTGCGCTGTGCTGTCTCTCTCCTTATAAATACACATCACATAGCGGTCAAAATTTTTCTTCCACCTCTCCACCTCGCACAAACCCTAGCGCCACCGCTAGCTCTCGACGACGCTGGTGACGAAGCGCTTAGCTGCCGCGACCTCACCGACGCCGTCCTCACCCCGGCCGCGGACCTCGTCTTCTCCGCCGCCGCCGTAGGTGTCTTCCGTCGCCAAGTTAGGGCACGAAAGATCGAACATCTCGGCCTCCTCTCAACTCCATCTAGTAGTTCTTCGTGTGGTAATTAAAGCTTACTTTTACTGCCTTTTTGATCCGATAGATTCATCCTTCTCCACCAAAAGTGGTTTCTGTGCCTACAAATTTGGATCTATCCTGTTCTGCATCTCATAACATGCCTAGTATATTCACTTATGCTTCACACGTAGTTAGATTCCTCACTTGTACCTATTCTTGGATTCGTACAAATCTGGAACAAACTCTCAACATATAAGTGAATGTCTTCGCGCTATGAGGTCAATGTCTTCAAACTGATTTATCTTCAAAATCTTCTGAGAATGCATATGACCTCTTCCCCTTCCCTCGCATCTCTAATGCTGTCACAGGTACATGTCCGTGGGAGAATCCCTTGGTTCTCATTGTCTGCATTCATTTGCAGAATTCTTACAGCACCACATCAATTCTCCCGAAGCCAGTTCTTGTCTGACCAGCAGGCGGAAGCCTTTGCAAGTTCTGAACCCATCCAGGTTGAACTTCATGGCCACTGAAAAGTCGGCAAGAAAGGGCGGCAGACAGCGCCATGGGAATACGTCGAAGGATTTGCCACCAGATCTATATGAGATGTACAAAACCGACCCAGAAAAAACCTATGGTGAATGCAAGACTCGAATCGAGTGGATTCAAAGATATTGGGCAGAGGAATGGTACAAGTACAGATTCGTCACTGCTGAGTATGCTGAGAAGAATGCCATCAAACGACCATGGGGAGATATCCTCTTCAAAAATCTTCCACCCAGGTCCAGAACAGAAGCCATTGCTCAAAGCTTCTATCCTTGCATGGTTCGCGGACCACCGCCAGAGAATGCTGACCCATCTTCTCTTCTATGGTGCCGTGAAGACAATCTGTTCAAGCGAAACTACAAGTTTGCCAATGAATCTGCTATGAAAAACAAGAAAGCATTTGGACTCAACTTCAACCCCGGTCCACCTGCTCCTCAGGCCGATGGCACGCGTGATGCTGAACCAAATATCATCGGCCCCTTCTACAACCTCGAAGGTCTCATCACACACATTGCTGGTGTGCATGCCATCTTGTAATATAGACCGTCTGATCTATATCTGACAGATAGAAAGCAAACTATGATAATTTTACAAAAGATAGCCGCACCTCTCTCCACATCCTTATCTCCCACAACCTCATTGCTGAGCAATTACAAAAGAAAGTCTCTGGAACAATCTAGCATGGTGGCCGCTGCCGCCTGCCGGCGCCGTCCATCCCCATGCCTCCGCCCATTCCGACCACCAGTCACCACCACGCTCCACTCCTCCTCACCTTATCTCTCATCTTTCATTTTTTCAATGACTTTCTCGAGATACCTGTTTTCCGATAATATTCTCGAAATATCATTAGTTTTTACACATGGGATTACTCCTGCATGGGTAAATCACAACAGGTGTTTTGTAAAAAAATGCATATTGATGTTCCGTGCAATGCACGAGCATCTTGCTTGTAATTATATAACGCAAATCACGAGCAGGAAGTGACATTTTTTTACACAACCACGTTAACATGGCCACATAAATCACTAGCTAAAGTAAATACCATTATACTTATATCCTGATGCAAAAGGTTGAGTACATGTCCGAAGAGTAGAGTCGCACACACGCACTCTGTCTCTTAGAATCTCTCTCTCACACACACACCAGTTACGTGACGCCCACTTAAGCAGACACGTATGTTACAATTTGTGCACCCGCGGGTACACGTGATGCTGCACATTTATTTAAGCTGGACGGCGAACCCAAACAGTAGCTGCATTCATTCACCTCCCGCTGCCTCATCTCTGGTCGTCGTCGCCCAGTAGGATGAGGATCCCCTGACATGAACAATCCTACCATTCTATCACTGACATGTGGGACCCCCAAGCGTGGGTCCCACCAGTCAGCGAAGGAAAGGCAGGGTAAGGTAGTGATAGCCACGTCAGAGGATCCATGTCCCGCCCGGTAGCCATGGCCCGGCCGAAGGTAACAACATACGCCATACTCCCGGCGGAGCGGTTCTTTAATCTGGAAATTTTAGTGGTCATGCATGCATCTTTTTGTGCTAGCACTCCTATATAAGGGTTGACCGGTCGCTTCTCGCAGACGTGCGCGGGCGGTGGAAGAGGAAGGAGAAGGGAAGCGGGCTATGGAGTAACGTGTTTACCACAATTTCTTAGTAAATTGAGTGCAATAATTGAGTAGTTTTGCAAACTACCAGTACTACACCTGAAACGGTTCAAAACCTATACTCCCTTGTCAGCGCGCGCTTCCCGCGTGAAACGGTCAGCGTCGCCCTGGAGCGTCAGTGCCGCATTAATGCCCGGCCAGAGCGGAGGCGACCCTCACTGGCGTCGGCTTTGAAGCGGCGCGACGGCCGAGAGACCGACGCTTCCCGGTGCACTGACTGCTCCGCGTCTAGGTTGGCCATAGGCCTTGTTTGGATCCATGGGTTAGAGTTAGTTTGAGATAGTTGGGACTCAAATAGCCCTAAAGTATCCAAGCATGAGGGTTTAAATTGGAGCAAGTTGCACCGAACCCACCAAAAAAAAGTATCCCACCCAAGAGGTGCTAAGTGGAGATAGTTCTCATTGCGACCACTAAAAAAATCACTTCTCTCTCTCCATCAAGTGCATTTATTGTCAATCTAACCCTGTCACCCAAACACCTATTTGGCTACAGTTAGTTCAGGGTTAGTCATGAGTTAGTCTAACCTCTAGCTAAGTTAGAGTACCCAAACAGGAGCAGTATAGGACATGCAATTTGCTCAAAGCATACAGTCAAATTCGTACGTGAAAGGATTTTATTCTTTTTGAAAACGGAACGTGAAAGGAATTTTTTTTAGAATGCTCTTGTCATGTCGCTAACATGTGATGAGTTAACCGACCTCAATAGACGGCAAAAACGCCAGCGCACCGCACTTTGAGGGAGACGAGGAGGGAGAAGCGATACGAGCTGCTGGATTACTAGAGATAGGTGTCGCACGGAAGCCAAGAAATATGGTGATAGCGTCGGTTAGCCATGTACTAGTATGATGTAACTACACTGGGTTGCCGTGTTTCGTACTCTTCCAGTCCACTCTGGAGATGATTGGTTGATTTTATATCGCTGAATAATATAAAATATTATGAGTGCAGACGCTCCACCCCGAGGTTCCTTGCTCCTTCTCGGTCGTCGGGAATCTATGTTCTTCCACTCTATTTTTTTACGTGAGCTTTGTTCATCCTTTTGCCAACACACGACACATCTAGCATCAAGGTGCACGTGTCATGCAAGGATCGTTCCATCTATATGAAGAACACGTGGGACTCGAACTACGAGACGGACATGTACCCAGGAGTGGACGTGCGATCCTGTGTAATGTAGCGCAGTAAGTGAAGTAGAAAGGCACAAATAGTATGAACATGCGTGGCATATAGGCATTTGTCTCTTACTACCACTAAATTTTGTACGCGCAATGCCCGGTGATGTTATGGAGTACGTGACTAAGTACTCTACTACTACTACTATATTAATTGGAGGCACATATTAGGTTTTATATTTGTTTACGTGTATGCCCCAAGAACTTCCAACTAGACGTGTCTTTCTCTCCGGGTCGCACTTTGTATCGTTCATACCACTAGTACAGTAGTACTACTATGTGTGGTCTCCGACCCAGAAGTGGAGACGCTCTACCACGCTGTTCATGTCCCACTCCTTTCGCTGACATGTGCGACATCCAGCACGTGCCGTGTGCTTGGCACTCCTTCGTCGTAAGAGTTGAAACGCTAGCATTCATTAGAAATAAAAAATAAATATAAATCACCAGTGATACTATACCACGCGGTTTCCTTGCTCCTCGATATTGGAAAGAATACTTCTGCTCGCCGACATGTGGGACGTCGACCATCCTGGTCCACTTGCCATGCCTGCAGAACTCCAAGGGAGAGTCACCCCGGTCGTCGCGCCGCAGGAGTTACTAATGAGTCGTCAAATCACAGGCCCAACCTTACCCACTGTGAAGTTTCTCGGACGAAGGAACCATCATGACTTCGCAGTAATTACCTTACTAATGAACCGCTTCTTGAAGAAAACTACTAGCTACAGTTGTTACTCCAGCAGAGGCCTCCTTTGGTTCATAGGATAGGAATTTTATAGGAATATGAAAATCATAGGAAGTGAGATGACATGCATCTCAATTCCTATAGAGAAAGAGATGCCATTTGATGCATAGGATAAGAATTTTTCCATTGAGTCTAGGCTAATGTACTGGTAATTTGCTCTAAAAACTACAGTAGTAACTAGTAGTACTGTTACATGCTCGTAATTAATTAAACAAACGTACGGGCGACACAGACACACACACTAACTACTAGTACTCCTACTCACATGCTGGCCAGACGCCGTTGTTCTCCTTCCCAGCTTTGTCGGCGACACCCCACCGTGCTTTGATCTCCGCCGACCTCTCCGCAGCAGCGTGTGCGTGCTCTTCTTTCTTGCGGCAACGGGCCTCTCTTTTCTTGAGTGCTTTATGACTTTTCCGCTCCCTCTGTGCGGCTTTGGCCGCCTCTTGCTCTACCGCCCATTCATCCTTGGTAGCTTCAAATTCCGCCCACATAGGTGTGAGGTCGCGAGCGGCGATGAACTCGGCACGGCGGGATGCCACCTGCTTGCCTACCATTCTGTGTGCGGTCGTGGGCGGCGAGGTCTCCAGGATTAGGTTTGCTGCCCTCACATAGTAAAAGGTCTCCAGGATTAGATTTGCTACCCTCACATAGCATGAACAAACTCGGCATCACCACTTTATGCCTCCTTGTACGTACATTGTGCTGATGCGTCCACTGTCGCATGTCCTTATACCAACCTTTTGCTGTTGTTAATGTAAGGGCGCATGTAAAATGAAGCGATCACACTGTTACCTTAGGGACATGTCTAACCGGTGTTATTGTTAATCTAATGCCTCCAGTGATAAGATGCAATTAAACTGTGTTACAAATGGCACTCCTGTTGTTTTCCCTAGTATGATAAGTAAGTTGCTCCTTTACGCTACTGAGGGTCCTGGTGTCCCCACGGTCCCATGCCCTTAAACGAACTCTTTAGCTGCTGTTGATTTACTGTATCTGGTAAACAATCAATGCCACCATTAAAGTAATCCCATATTTGAGGAATCTCATTGTTGATCGTAATTCTTCTAGTAGCATGAAGCATTGCTGACGTTTTAAAATTTCTACTGTCCTTGCATGGTTTCCATGAACATAATTAAGATGCTTCTTTTCATTTCGTATATGTTTCGTATATTCTTATTGACCAGCAACTGTTTACTTTCTATCTTTTTGTGTAGATAGGGATATACATTTCACCTTGTTGCTATTGTGACCTTTTGGTGAACTGCACAAAACACTTTTTTTGGAATGAGTGTCTTGTGCAGTTCAACTAAAATGTCACGTGGGCAACATCTCTCAATTTTGGTGGAACTGCACAAAATGGTGATTGGAGTTTCCAAAATCTCCGTCAAGTTCTGCTGGTAATCTCGTGCAACATTTTATTATCCTTTGCAAGATGAGCCGTCACTGTCACCACAATGGCACTTTATTTTAGTGGAACTGCACAAAAGGATAAGATAATTACAGTTGCACCTTACATGAGCCGGACAGCCAACCTTAATGTTCCTCAATTTTAGTGCAACTACTAAAGAAGAACCTGCCAGCTCATGAGAGCAAGTACTTCTTGCTAGCTGAATGATGCAATCTTTGCTTCATTTCAGGTGAACTGCAGAAAAAGGCGCATGAATCGAATCATGGAAACTCCAGGCAGGCCTCATCCGAGTGGAGCTGCAGGTTGAGTTCAAGGAGGCCACTATTAAAGTGAAATCATGTTCTTCTTGTTTGTGCTGTGCAAACAGGAATACTCAACTACAGATGTTGTGACGGCCAAGAGCATTCGCCAAGTTCTTCGATTGTATGACATGGCTAGCCAAGATGGATTTAATCCCGATATTCACTTTATCAAAAGGCTCTAATGGGTTAGTTCTGAATCTTGCAAGCTGGGAATCAATGAGATGTGTAGGCATCTTTGTTGAACTTATTATTTGAATCATATTTGTTGGTTCTGAATCTTGCCAGCTGGCAATCAATGAGATGTGTAGGCATCTTTGTTGTACTTATTATTTGGATCTTATTTGTTGGTTCTGAATCTTGCAAGCTGGGAATCAATGAGATGTGTAGACATCTTTGTTGTACTTATTATTTGGATCTTATTTGTTGGTTCTGAATCTTGCAAGCTGGGAAACATGGCATGATGATGCAGAGGACAACAACCATAACAAACAGTTCAAACTTGGTAGTATTATCTTTGTGAAAGTGCGACAAATGTGCTGATCGTGTGGGTCCTGAGAATAATAATTCTAATTGTTGTCCATGTTGATCTTGTGGCACTGATAAAACGAACCAATGCATTGCTTGTTTTAAGTATAAATTTCTATTAAAGCTAATTAAATTTAAGTAAAGTGACCACTAACTCCTGTTATTACAGTACCAATACAGGCCCACTCGTGAACCGACGTGTGGCCGGAGTAGGTTTCTTAATGGAAGCGTTTGAATGCGCCGAGGGTGCATCTTCTGCCGGGCGTGCAGCGGACGAGGGAGGGGTAGTAACTGTTGTCGCCTGTACACACTCAGTTTACTGTTGAATCCAGTTCCCCAAGAGCTGAAAAACGAACTGCTGCCGCCGCCTACACACTCGTTCACTTGAAGAGAATCTAATGGCGATCTGAGGGGTGAGTCCGCTGGATATGGACTTCAGCAAGGAGTTCCCCTTTGAGTTCGCCATTCAGTCCTATGGCTGCACCAAGTTGAATGTGATGTACATCAACGATCCAGACTCGGTGAAGCTCTGCCTCGCTGAGTTCAAGCAGTACCTACAGGACGAGAAAGCACAAGGTTGCAGGACTAGACCTTGTGCCCATCCATTCGTCTCCTGACAAGGACTAGCGGATCGCCGTCGTCCAGGTATGTGTGCGAGACGAGGTTCTCATCTACCACTTCTGTAGGGCCATCAGAGGTTCTGGAGCATTCGCCCGTTTCATCGGCACCACCGACTGCACCTTCGCTACGGTGGAGAGAAGGAAGAACGCGACGATTCGGCCATCTGGTGCAACAAGCTTGTCGACATCCAGAAGCAATACAAGATCATCAGCAACGGGCAGGAGAAGGACTCTGTGGCTAACCTCGTCGAGACCATCATCGACCCCTAATACGCCAACATGAAAGAAGACAACGATACCAAGGACCTGAACACATGGGAGGTACCTCTGAATCTAGCCTACATAACCTATGCGGCCAAGGAGGTATACGCATGCTATGACATGTACAGGTAGATCTTGGACATGAGGGCGTGTCTGCTTCCCGTAACCGACGAGTACACGGACAGCCGCAGCGTCATGATCAAGCGTGCCAGGAAGGTCTAGATGTTGTACTTTATCTGTTTATAAGCACATTTATCATCTGAGTGTTTCATACATTAGCCTATGTGTCCTAATTATCTGTTTTCTCCGAAATATTCCTTTTAAGAACCCATTAACCTGTTTGCTTTTTTTAGTGGCTATTTGCTTATATGTAACTAGTTTACTTGTCCGTTAAAAAAACTAGTTCACTCGGCTGCCGTGCTTTGAATCTCCTTCCTCCCAACATATTCCGCTCCTCAGGTGGACCCAGCAGGTCTCGTGCACAGACATATGGGACCAACCACCTATCCATTTGTGTTTCTTTATTTTGTTCAATCTTTCATCCTCTTCCTGTACAGCGGCTGGCCATCATAGCCTTATGGCGTTGGCCAGGCCATCCCTTTACTACCACACATTGTCCGGCGGCGGCAGCTCCACCGGCCCACCCTGCACCCGAACAAGTCAACCCTCGTACTCCCCTCCGCCTACGTCTTCCCCCACTCCGGTTCGTTCGGTCCGAGGTCTCGACGTCGTCCTCCGCCTTGGTGCTCTAGCCACGGCGCTGCCGTCTGTTGTTCCCAACATGGTCAGCAAAACAAGAGGAATCGGGAGATAACTGTTCGTTGAGAGGCTGACAGTCCTGGGCCCACCAGGTCCATGGCCTAGGTTTTGTTGTTTAACATGGGCAGCCCACGACATGTTTCAACATTTTTTGGATCCAGCAGGTATCAAGCAGCCTCTGGGCCTCCCAACCTAGCTTGTCTATAACATTAGCAGCCCAAGTTATGTTTGTTTTTTCAAGACGACGCACATCTCAGTTCTATTTTTCTATAAGAATGCAAAACTGGACCTGTTTTCTATAAGAATGCAAAACTGAACCTATATTTATATCTTATTTTATTACATATATATTATAAACAACATACGTTTCCGTTAAACCTGTCGTTCGTCCAACCATTTTATAGACCTTCCCACTTCCTTTATTTTTCGTTTTCATTAATCCTATATCTGAATTTTCTCCCACTTTCTTTTTCGATGTAAACTGAGTTTTCTCCCAGTACTTTTCCCTAGAACCAACTCAACTGTCCCACGGCTAGCCTAAAAAATAATAATACCCCACGTACTATTAACTCATCAAATTAAAATGATATTTTGTTTCGTAAGTTGAAAGTTCTTACAAAATAATAATAATAATTGTTTATATATAACTTGGCAAGTTAACTCCTAGTGATTGCGTACATAAGCTTGCAAAGATTTTACTGACGAATGCAGCAATAGACATGCAATCATGTGTTTATGTTTTTATAACATTTCTCCGTCTAGCCCAACAAGATATTTTCACCCAACCCAGCAAGTCCGCGGATTTCGAGAAAAATGCAAATGGGCTTTAAACTCTACCATATATATAAACGGGCTGCATAGATGCTACATCATTGTTTCACCTAGCCCACCAAATGGACTAAAAAACAAATGGACTGGCTGACATGTGGGCCAGTAGGTCGAAGCCTAAGAAGGCGTTGGATTTACATCCAACGGCCGGCATTCTTCTTCAATCTCTCGTCTTCTTCCCCAGCGCTGCCGGGACCGCCTGCTCCAGCCTCCGGCGTCGAGCGGCATTGTTTTGCGCTCCTCAGCGAAACGCTACCCCGCCGACAGCTAGATGATCCCTCCACAACGCACCTCCTGTTATTCTCTGCCGAGTATAGGCCCACCCCGCACCCGAACTACTCAAGTTTCCCACTCCTCTCCGTCTGCGACTCCACTGCCGCGTCTTCCCCATCTCCGGGTCGTTCCAGTCTGGGGCCTCGCCGTCGTCCACCGCCTCGGTGCGCTCGGCGCGGCGTGGTCAACATACGAGAGTCATCGGAAGAGGACTGTACGTGGAGAGCCTGACGGCTGGGACCCACGAGGTCCATGGTCGCACGCAAGGAATGTTCCTCCTTATTACGCACTGTATGTGGACTGTACGTGGGAAGGGCTTCTGTATTTCGCGAAAAAAATGTTTCGCCCGCTGACAGGTCGGACCCACCAGCTATATCTTCGCATGTAAGGAAGTGCCTCCTTATTACGCACAAAAAAATGAATACCCCCTGCTAGCTGGGACCCACCATAGTGGGTGGCTGACTTGTGGGCCTACTAAGTTGACGGGGACGGAGGGCTTTGTCAACTTAGTCAAGATGAATGATTCTAGCTCCAGTGACCGTACGATGTCCATCCAACGGCCATAGTGCTTCTTCAACCTCTGGTCTTCTTGCTCCAGCCGCCCAAAGCAGCGCCGGTCATGCCGCCTGCTCCTGCCTCCCGTGGCCGGATGTGCTGCCGCGGAGGCCTCATCGCCCTGATACAACTCCCACCGCTGGCCAGGCCATCCCTCCACCCACCCACACCCCCTGTTATTCTGCGGCGACGGCAGCCTCACACCGCAGCCGAACTAGTGAACCCTCGTACTCCTCTCCACGTGGGCATCCACTGCCGCGTCTTCCCCGGCTCTGCGTTGTCCCTTCCTAGGCCTCACCGTCGTCCACCGCCTTGGTGCTCTCGGCGCGGTGTGGTCAATGTGGTCAACGACCGACTTCCATCGGAAGAGTACTGTACGTGGAGAGGCTGACAGCTGGGTCCATGGCCACAGCCCAGTTTTTTTTGTGATTTGCCAAGTAAGTCGCTTTGTCAGGCCTGTTGGGCTAGAAATCTTTCAAGCCGAGGAGAGCTTCATTCGGCTGGCCGAGAAGATAGCCTATCAGTAATGAGAAATGGGTTGTACATTTTAAAACACATCAAACCGGTAATTAGTTTCAAATTTCTTTTTTTCATTTCGAGATTTTAAATTGCATTGATTTTTATGCGTGGACAATTTGTTGGATTTTATATTGATATACATTTATTTTTTAAATCAGTTTGAATGTGACTCGAAATTTCGGGATTAAAAACAGTTCGTACCGCACCGAAATATGCAAAACTTCGTACAATTTCTTAACCGTGGCCACAATATGGGCTGTAATGCTAACAAAAAGAATATGGGCTCCAAAAAAACCTTCAGAATTAGCAAATGGGCTGTAAATTATTAGAAATAATAGCAGATGAGTTGGATGCTGTTTTCACAGATTTGATGCTTTCCTAAAAAAGGTTGACGCACAAGCAGTGACTGTTGGATGTCCATCCAACGGCCGTCGTGCTTCTTCAATCTCTGCTCTTCCTGCTCCAGCCGCTCAAACAAGCACCGGCGGGACTGCCTTCTCCCTCCTCCCCGCGGCTGGCTGTGCTGCCGCGCAGGCCTCACCGCCCCACCATACTCCCATCGCTGGCCTAGCCATCCCTCTACTCACCCACACCTGTTGTTATTCTCCGGTGACGACAGACGAACCAGTAAACCCTTGTACAGTCGTACTCCCCTCCGCGTGGGAAACAACTGCCGAGTTTTCCCTGGCTCCGTGTCATTCCCTTCCTAGGCCTCGCTGTCGTCCACTGCCCTGGTGCTCTCGGTGCGGCCTGGTCAACATGGTCAACGACCGACATGCATCTGAAGTGGACTGTACGTGGAGAGGCTGACAGCTGGGTCCACGGCCGCACGCAAGGAAATGCCTCCTTATTACGTGCAAATTAATGATTCCTCCACCTGACATCTGGGACCCACCGAAAGGGCCTCTGTATTTCGCGTAAAAAACGTTACCGCCGCTGACAGCTCGGACCCACCAGCTATATCTTCGCATGCAAGGAAGTGCCTCCTTATTACGCACAAAAAAATGAATAATCCCCCTGTTAGCTGGGACCCAGTATAGTGGCAGGCTGACTTGTGGGCCTACTAAGTTGACGGGGACGGAGGGCTTTGTCAACTTAGTCAATATGCACGATTCTAGCTCCAGTAACCATACGATGTCCATCCAACGGCCGTAGTGCTTCTTCAACCTCAGGTCTTCTTGCTCCAGCCGCCCAAACCAGCGCCGGTCGTGCCTCGTGCTCCTGCCTCCCGTGGCCGGCTGTGCTGTCGGGGAGGCCTCACCGCCCCCTAATACTCCCGCCGCTGGCCAGGCAATCCCTCCACTCACCCACACCCCCTGTTATTCTGCGGCGACGGCAGCCTCACACCGCAGCCGAACCAGTGAACCCTCGTACTCCTCTCTGCGCGGGATTCCACTGCCGCGTCTTCCCCGGTTCTGCGTCGTCCCCTTCCTAGGCCTCGCCATCGTCCATCGCCCTGGTGCTCTCGGCGCGGCGTGGTCAACGTGGTCAAGGAACGGCTTCCATCGGACTTGGACTGTACGTGGAGAGGCTGGCAGCTGGGTCCACGGCCGCAGCAAGGAAGTGCCTCTTTATTACGTGCAAAATAATTATTCCTCCACCTGACAGCGGGGACCCACCGGACGGGCCACCGTATTTCATGAAAAAAACGTTTCCCCCTGACTGCTGGGACCCACCAGCTACATCTTCGCACGCAAGGAAGTGCGTCCGGGCAGAAAAAAATGATTCGCCCCCCTGACTGTTCGGACCCACCAGCTACATCTTCGCATGCAAGGAAGTGCCTGACAGTCGGGACCCACCTGGTCGAAGCATACGTAGCGTTGTCATTCTGGTCGCAAACATGTACGTACATACTTGTCAATGTAGAGGCGCGCACGTGTCGTAGTAGAGGCGCGCACGTAGCATGTACACCTACGTACAGCGGCCAGTGTGCAAGAAAGAAAATACGGCCACGTACATACATATGGGCAGGGTCTCGAACGCCTACTCGCGCATACGTACGGCCAGGGCTCGTGTACATGGCTGGGTCAGAACGGAGAAACAGCGCCGTCGTGTTCATGGGGAGCCAACCGGCTCGGTCGGAACGGAATGCTTCGTCGTGTTCATCGGGATGGCTTGGACGGAACAGTCGATGGAAACGAGGCCTGGCGTACCGCAGAACGGAGGAAACGGCCTTGTGTTCGACCAGCCACATTCGAAACGGGATCCCGTTCATCGGGAGGGCTCTGGCATACCGCAAAACGTTGGAAACGGACCTCCTACGGTCGAAACAGGGGTCCTGTTGATCGGGAGGGGTGTGGCGTACCGCAAAACGGAGGAAACGGACTTGTGTTGGAGCGCTACGGTCAAAACGGGGGTCCTGTTCATCGGGAGGGGTGTGGCGTATCGCAAAACGGGACTCCACAGGATACTGTTCATCTCCACCGTCGACCCCCTCCAGCCTCCACGGGCTACTGTTCATCCACTGTCGACCTCCTCCAGCCTCCACCTGCGACTGTTCATCCATCCTCCACCGTGCGCTACTCCATCGGCTACTGTTTAACCAGCCCTCTCCACGGGCTCCTGTTCAACCACCCCTCCACGGGCTACTGTTCATCCACGCCTCCGCCGTCTACTATTCATCCAGCCCTCCACGGAGTGGTCCTGTTCATCCAGCCCTCCACGGGGTCCTGTTCATCCAGCCCCAACCGGCTCGATCGATCGGGGTCCTGTTCATCCAGAGGCAACACCACGGGGTCCTGTTCATCCACCCCCACCGGGAACTGTTCATCCAAACCCCCCAGCAACGCTCACTGTTCATCGAGAGGCAGCATCGATCGGCTTCAGTTAGCAGCAGTAGCGAAGGAATCGCTCGATCGGGTTCAGTTAACAGCCATCGATCGACCGCTCGAGTTCAGTAACGCGTAGCCTGCAGTGCAATCGCTCGGGTTCAGTTAGAGCCCAATGCCTCGCTCGGGTTCAGTTAGAGCCCAACGCCTCGCACCCACGCGCGTGCTTGTACGAGAGAAACGCGCATCGCTCGGCCCCGACCACCCACCGTAACCGGGAACACCCCGATATTTTCTTCGCCCTTGCTTCTACCACGGTTTTTTCCGTCATGGAAGGCCCAAAGAATGTCATGCAGCTGTGTCTCCAGCCCGCCCAGGACGAGAAGCCCATTTTTTGTCATGATTTCTTGTTATAGAAGTAGGAGCCCACCACATCTATGATGATACCGGGTTTTGTCACAATTATCGTCAGAGAATTGTCATAAGTATGACAGAAAAAAATTTCGTTCGGCCCAAAATGTCACGGATGTGTCTTTTTTTTGTAGTGTTGGTCAGGGTCTATTCCCGGGTCCTGACCTCCGAAAGCGGCCCCTCAAGACCCCCCAGCTTCAGCTTCAGGTCTTTGATGGAGTCTTTGGCCTTGGAGAGCTGCTCAACCTTGCCGAGGACCGCGGCCTGCACCTCAACCAGAGCATCGTTGAGCGTGTCCTTCTCCTTCGCCAGCTTCAGGGCCTGTTCCTTCAGCGCGTCCCGCTCCACCTCCAGCTCTTTCACCTTGCCGGCCTGCCTCTACTCCAGCTCCTGGGTCCGCTGCACGACAAGCTTATCCACCTCCTCATCCTTTCCGCGGAGTGTTGCGGCGAGCTTCTCCTCACGAGCGGCAAGGTCCTCCTCCTCGCAATTTAGATCGGCCTGGTGCTGGTGCCGAGCGGCCTCGTCTTTGGCGCCTGGTCCTTTGCCAGCTCCTGGGCCTTCTTGATGTCGTCCTGCTTCATGACAAGCTCCAGCTTGCACTCGGCCCGCAGATTCTGGGCCACCTTCAGCTCCTCGTGGGCCAGGCAAAACCAGGTCTGCGCCTCGGCGATGCGCCCTACGAGCTCCGCCTCCGCCTTGTCCACCGCCGCCATCCTAGACTTTGCCTTGTCCAGACGGGCACGATGGAACGCCTGGAGCTTCTGGAAGTTGGCGCTCATGCCCCGAAGGAGCTGCTCCTCCTGGGAACCGCTGCTGCCAGCGCTCTGCTCGTCGACAACCTCAAGCCCGGCGGCGGCGAGCACCTCGTCATCAAACACCTCCCCCTGGGTGGGCGCCCTCGTGCCCGCCACCCCTGGGAGGTGGACGAACAAGTCGTCACTCACCTTCAGGTACTTGCCCGAGCCAGAGGCAGCGGAGGAGGAAGGTTGGTCGTCAACCGCCCCCTCCTCGGCAGCGGCCTTGCCGGCGTCCCCGGCAGGCCCCTTGCCGGCCTCCTCGGGAGCGGCCTTGCCGGTCTCCTCAGTGGACCCCTTGGAGGCCTCTTCAGCGGCAGTCTTGGCGGCCTCCTCGGCGGCGATCTTGTCGGCCTCAGCCGCGGCATCCTTGGCGACCTCCTCGATGACGGTGTCAACATCCTCCCGGTCCGCCGGGGACTGATCTGGATACCAAGGAAGGGAGTGAGGTGAAGCCGAGACTACGATTCAAAAAGAAGAAGCAAGAACAGGGACAGAAGGTAAATAACTCACCCGTGCCATGCTGGGAAGAAGTGGCCCCCTCCCCACCAACATTCGGTGCCGGGACGAACCCGCCGGCGCCCGGGTTCTCCTCCTCCTCCTCCGTGCGCATGGGCTCGGTGCTAGGCGCCCTTGCCGGGGACGCCCCTCGGGGCGGTGTGGTTGATGGGGGCGGCATGTTGGGGGTGGCCCTCAGTGGCTCCTCCTGCTGCCGTCCTCCTCCTGCAACCACGGCAAGGTGAGCACCAAGAGATCGTACCCCGACACACGTTGATAGGAAGCGAGTGATGAACGCAAGCTGGGGGCTGCGCTGGGGGCTGCTATCTGGGCTGCTCTACACCACCAGCGGCGTACTCGAGGTGCCCGCCGGGGGCTGGCCGCCCGTCGAGGCCTTGGCTCTCTTCGCCACCCTCTGGGCCAGCGTCTCCCCATCCCTGCAAAGATGAAGACAAGTCAAGAAAAGCGGCACGGTCTGAGGGGACGGAGATGACAAAAGACAAGATACTTACTCATCCTCCGCCTCCTCTTCCGCTGCCTTCCTCTTCCTCCTCGGGCTCAGAGACCCAAGGTCGAAGACGACCTCCGTGTCGACATCCGCGGGAAGAGGGGAAGCGGGTGGAGTTCGAGGACGCTTGGACGAAGAAGAGGCAGTCGATTTGCTCTTCGCCACTGCGGCCTTCACCACCTTCTTTGCTGCCGCGGCCCTCGTCAGGCGCATGGACTCCCCCTGGATCTCCTGCCGCTGCTCGGTCCTGCCGAGCCGGACCGGCTCGCCAGAGGTGGCCCGCCGTAGGACACGCCTTTTCTCCAAGGCCGGAGGATCGTCAGCTTCGGCCTCCTCCTCGGTCGACTCGTCGACCACGTCTTCAATGAGAGGGACCCTGGTGTCGGCGCTGCTGGCCTCCCCAGCAGACTTCGCCCACCCGACAAGCTCCTTCTCTTCTGCGGAAGCCTCGGCCTCGTCCTCCACGTGGCCGGCGCTGCCAGCCTCCTTGGCGACCTCTGCCTCCGCCGCCCTGGTGGTGATGTAGTCCAGCTCCGCTTGGGTGGTGTCCTGGATGAGCAATGGCTCGGCATGGACGTACTTCTCCGACAGCTTGTCGAAGAACTCCTGCACCTGCTCCGCCTCCGGCTCGGCCCAACTTGGGTCAAGGCCGTGCGCGTTGAAGTCCGGCATCATGGCGATGATGTCGGCCTGGCGAGAGTTGTTGCTTAGTGGGACCACTCACTACTAGAAAAAGGCTTACTAGTGGTGCACCAGTTTTGCCTACTAATGGCGCACTACTGGTGCGCCACTAGCACCACGCCACTAGAATATTTTAGTAATGGCGCACCACAGGTGCGCCATTAGTATCTGGTATACTAATGGCGCACCACGGGTGCGCCATTAGTATCCCAAAGGTGCGCCATTAGTAACTGGTATACTAATGGCGCACCAGATGGAAGTGCGCCATTAGTAACATTTTTTTAAAAAAAAATCGTTTTTTCTTAATCTCAGGTCACTATTTCACATATGAGATATCCAACACATATATATACAACAAGCATCCATATAACAATCATATCCAACACACAAGTTTCATCATATATACATACATAGCCAACACATAGTTCCATCGTTACATATTACAAAAGTTTCACATTGTTCATCCAACACCGTTATCCATCCAACACCATATTACAAAAGTTTCACATAGTTCAGTTCTCATTGTTCTTCTCCTTCTCCTTCCTCAGCCTGATGCGCCAAGAGCGGCGAGGCGGTGGAGGCAGCTGTGGGATGTAGTCTTCTACCACAATTGGCGTGGTCATGTCGCCCAGCTGTGGGATCGCCGGCGCCACCACCGGTGCGTGGTCATTGTCAGGCACCACCACCATCGCGAGGCCACCTTCAGGCAGGACGGGCACGACCATCGCTAGGTCATCCTCAGCCACCACCATCTCTTGCCCATGGTCAGCCACCACCATCTCTTGCCCATGGTCAGCCACCACCATCTCTTGCCCTTGGTCAGCCACCACCAGCGCTAGGTCATCCTCAGCCTGATGCCCATCGTCATCCTGCAGCTCCTCATCCCCACTCTGCTCCTCTTCTCCCCCACTCCAGTCCGGATCATCCTTCTTGCTGTCTTTGCTGCTGCCAGAATCGCTGCTGCTTTCGCTAAAGCCAGAATCGCTGCTGCTTTGGCTGTAGCCAGTGTCGCTGCTGCTGCTCCCATTGCCTGTCCAAATGCAACAATGGCCGTTAACAATCGATGTGAGACAAAGCCAAATGTAGAGGAATAAGAAGAGGCAGAACGCACTGGCATCTTCGTCGTCAGCGTAGCGCATGCGACACATAGTCGTGTTGAAAACCTTCACGATGAGCATTGTGGCGTCATCGTCGTACCTGAAGAGAAGAAAGTACCCGGTCCGCAGGTCGTAGGCACTGTAGAACTTGTCCCAGCCACGGCACAGGTACATGTGGCCCTCCTCGATCACCAACTCCACGTCCCACAGCCTGCGAACCCCGCCGCCGGCCTGTCGGAGCTTCACATTATGTGGCGGATCTTCACCCAGCATGTTCATAAAAGTGTCAGGCAGCCTCTGCAATTTGGGACAAGGAGTGATGTAGCAAACAACAGAGTTATCATAATGAGATGGGTGAAGGGGAGATCTCTCGTTTTATATACCTGCCTCGTGGCTGATACTGAAGTCCCAAGTATGACACTGAAGAACTCGAAAGCATCCAACTCGTACTCCGGTGAGGCAGAGCGGCGGTGGCTGCTTCCCCCCATCTCTGATAAGCAGCAGAAGAGACCAATTAGTACCCTTACAACATCACATTGCAAAAAAGCACACTGCATTCAAGTGAATGTATCTTTTATTGCAAAGCCACAACTTAGCAATAGATTCAAAGTTAACGATTGGCACCTAGAAAAGCATTTCAACATCTTCACAGATTTTACTAGCTACAATACATTCAAAAAATAAATGATATATAGTTTTTATCTCTTTGCAATGAACACACTCTAGGGGTTTTGCCATCCCCCTTTTCCTTAGATTGTCACAAGTCATGATTTTGTTCTGGGAGAACATCCAAATGAAACCTTATACCCTAGGGGGCAATTTAATACTCCATACTACAGGAAGATACAAAGGTTGCATCCATTGAGCTCCAGCTGCAGCTGCAGCTGAGGTATCCATGAGCCATCATGCCAGCCAGCCAGGAAATAAACTTTACTTTCCAAAGGAAAAAAATACAATGCATATATAGATAGATGAGCATGTTCAGTTTACAAGAATGAATATAAACAAGCAAAGAATGCATGCATGCATATCAAGAGTTGGCATCTACAGGTTCTCCAAAATGAGTAGAAAGGGAGCATGCTGACATCTATACAAGCCAATAATGATTTACTACTCAATGGAACAGGGTAAGATAAACACCAGTCAATAAATTTACTACATCAAAAGGAGTAAAACTCAACAATGCAGCACTATCTCTGAACCTAACCTTTGTTTAGTATGGGTATGACAAATCAATGAGTTGGTCATCACAATGTCAAATGCCATTGGAAGACAAGAAATCAGGTCATCACATAACAACAATTGGATGGCCTCGTGAACAACCAAGACATCCTTGAATGGCTGCCAAGTTACTACTAGCAGGCTCAAAAGTCAAGTAAACTGAAGATTGACCTTCTGAAGGTCTAAGTATGGCTGTGCTGTCAGGTTACTACTAGCAGCAACATGGAAGTAGACTTGATGATACCTGTATCACTGTCTTGGAGCCAACAAACGCCTCAATTTTTCTCCAACCGCGATCGAACCTGTTACGCAGAAACACAAACAGAGAGATACATGTAACTAACGAGGACAGACAGACAAGGTAACAAGAACTCCACAGCTCAATTAAGCCTATACATGTAACTAACGAGGACCATGTCATTATCATGGCAGTCCACTATATATTTTTATGACAAAATACATCATTATCAGGGCACATTATGGCCATTTTCTTACATGATGCCAAGCTAATGACTGACATCTGTTCTTGGCAAATGATGAGTCTCTGGTGCCCCTTGCAAATTGTTGATGCCACATTGTACTTGTACCCCATATGTTTAACCCCAAACACAAAAACATCACCACAAGGACTGAGATAAAAACTAATACTATCATGTACTTGAAGAAACCCTGTTCTTTTCTCTTTCCGTTTTGAACCTGACACACACTGCATCATCACATATTTTCCTAGAAATTCAGTACAACATGTTGGGGGTGAGGGGCATCACCTCGAATCACCTAGAGGACGCCGGCGGGGAGAGAAACCTAGGGGGAAGGAGGGGAGGAGAGAGGAGGAATCACCTAGAGGACGCCGGCGTCGAGGAGGCTGCGGGCGGCGATCCGGAGGAAGGGGCCCGTGATGTCGTCGGCGTCCTTGGCCGCCTTCTTGACCTTCCGAGCAGAAGAAGGCACGGGTGGTGAGAGGAGGAGGAGGAGAAGCTAGGGGGATGGGGGAAGGGAGGGAGGGGACGTACGTGCTGGGGCGGGGCGGCGAAGGAGCGGCGGGCGCGGGGGCGGCGGCGCGAGGGAGCTGCAGTGGTGGGGGGCGGCGGGGGTGGAGTCCGGCGGGGGTCGGGGCGGCGGCGTCGAGGCAGCGCAAGACCACAGCGGCGGACGACGTGCAGGCGCGGCGGACGGAGGGGGCGGAGCAAGGGGGCGGCGGCGTACGGTTGGGGTCGAGTGGGGGATCTGGCGAGGGAGGGAGGGAGGCCACAGTGCGAGGGGAACAAGTACGTCGATTCTAATGGCGCACCTCCCCCTGGTGCGCCATAAGTACGTCGATTCTAATGGCGCACCTCCCCCTGGTGCGCCATTAGAATTTTGTTTTACTTACTAGCCCGACTGGTCAGGTTATATTCCACCTAACCCTATCTCCATCAGAACACGCCCACTAGCCCGACTGGTCAGCACGCAGCACACACACTAGGAGGTCCTGGGTTCGATTCCCAGGCTCCCCAATTTTTGTTTTTATGCATTTAAAATGTTGTTTGATATTTATTTGTGTTTAAATATGTTCAAACTTGTTTAAATCATAACAGTAATATTTTTTTATAAAAACAGTAATGATTTTTTAAAAAATATCATCAAATTTGTTATTTGAAAATATAATCAAATTTGCTTTTTTTTGCAAATTTAGTTGCATTCATTTGTGACGGTGGAGCGGGCCGGGGGGCGGGGGAGGGTGCGGGGGGTCGTCGGCGACGGCCGGTGGAGCGGGGGAGGGTGCGGTGGGTCGTCGGCGACGGTGGAGTGGGGGAGGGTGCGGGCCGGGGGTCGGCGGCGGCGGCCGGTGGAGCGGGGGAGGGAAATATTCTTTCTCTCCGAAACCACCTGCCCCGCGAGATATCCGAAACCGAGATAGTCGTGCACCGTCGTGAGCAGTGCGGCTCTCATAGGGAAATATTCTTTCTCTGCGGCGTCCCACGTATCAACCAACTGCCCCAGGTGCGCCATTAGTAGTTTTGCAAAAAAGTAAAAAATAAAAAAATATTGTAGTGGCGCACTATGTTCCTGGTGCGCCATTACTAGTTACAACTAGTAATGGCGCACTATGTCCTGGTGCGCCATTAGTATGTCTGGCAAAATAAAAAAAATTGTTACTAATGGCGCACCGTGTGTCTGGTGCGCCATTAGTGTATTTCACACTAATGGCGCACCAGCACATGGTGCGCCACTGCTACATAGCAATGGCGCACCACATATCTGGTGCGCCATTAGTGGCCATTCCATCTATAGCCCTTTTCCTAGTAGTGACTCCCGCCGGCAGCCCAAACAAGGCCCCCTTGACGACCTTGCCGGCCTTCGCGCCCTTGTCGGACCTCTCGGCCCTGCCGTCGCGGTACACGTTGAGCTGAAAAAGCCTCTGGAAAAGGTGGGCGTGCCCCATCACCGTGAAGTTGTGGTTCAAGCCAGGGCGAAGCCTTATGATGTCAGCCGCGTTCCTGATGAGCCAGGCTGGCCTCCCCTTGTTATGCAGTGGAGTGATTCGGCGGCGGATGAAATCCGCCCCAATAATCTCAAGGGTGAGCTCGGCCACAGTTAGACGATGGATCCTGGTGGTGGTGATTGTGAGCTTCTCATCCTTGGCGTCGACCTCACCCCAATCATCTCTACGAACCGGCGGCGCCTGGCGGACCCGGCAAAATTCCTGTGGGTCCTCCTCCTCGATCCAGCACCACCGGCCCCGCCACTCCTCCCACCTCTCCTTCTGGGCGCCCTCCGGATATGTCCCCTTTTCCTGGCTCCATGGAATCCAGGCGACACAACCGGAAATGGCGCCCCCCTTTTGGATCCGAGGATAAAAGTAGTGATGGAAGAGCGCCGTGCTGGGATGTACTCCGGCGAAGCCCTCATAGAGATGGGTGAAAAAGGCCATGCACGCCACGACATTTGGAGTGAAATCCAGAAGGTGAAAGCCATAGGTGTGCATGATGCCGTTGAAGAAATCGGAGAAAGGGGGCAGAGCCCGCAGGAAAAGTAATCAACGAAGAAGGGGTACCGGGTCGGGCCGGCCTCGGCGAAACCGGCGGGGATGATGCGCGTGGCAGGATGCCCCTTCGTCTTGCACCCCCATAGACACTTGAAGTAGTGCCGGAGGTGGACCGCGTCGACCGTCGAAGGAAAGTAGGCGAGCTGCGTCCGCCGCACCGCCAACTCGCTCTCCGGCACCTCCTTCCCCCCGGCGTCCTTGGCCGTTCCCTTGCCTTTGCTGGTTTTGGGTGCCATGGCGGCTGAGGGAGACGAGGGATGAGAGACAGCAAAGGCGCGGCGGTGGCGGCGAGCGAAAGCGAGAGCTCGAGAAGGAAGAAGGGAAGGATGGCGGTTCCGAGATTGGAGAAGGCACAGAGGGTAAATGGGCGTCGCGACTGCGGTTTCTCCTTTTTATGAGGAAGGCACGGGCCGCTTCGATACCATTTACTATGATGTGACGCATGAAGGCAGGAACCGCCCCACGCGTGCCCCCATGTCACGCACGACCCTCCACGTCGCGCATTCAATGCGGGTTGTGGGGAAGCGCAATAAGCAAAGGAATTACTGCGGTGAAACTCTGCCCCGCCTGCCCGCGCACCGTTCTGGGCCTGGCCCAACAACGCATTGCGCTTATGTGTGGCCCAGTCCCGGTCCTGTCGTTGTACAAAAGTAGGGGCCCTTTTTGTACCCCTCTACTTGTGCACGGGCAGTCAGAGCCGCGCCCGCGGCCACACTAAGTAGGACAGAGGAAGGCACGAGACGGGCAAAGCAACGCCTAGACCAGAGACACAAAGAGCAAGAGGGCGAGGTGGACCCCCCCCCCCGGAACGACCCTTGTCGGGGTGGCCTCCGTAGCACCGGCAAGAGCCTTGCCGGACCAACTCGCCCAACGCCAGCAGAGCGCGCCACCCTTGAGCCCAAGGGTTCCAACACCATCAACCACATTGGAACCAAGGCTCGGGAGGCACCTCCGTGGTGGCATGCAGATCTTTGTCAAGATCATAAACAAACAAGATCAGATGAGGACCAGAAGACGACGATCCTCGGCGAGATCCATGCCGACTAGATCCACGAAACCCCCGGCAAGATCCTTGCCGGGGACAACCGCGACGCCACGACAAGACCACTTGCCGGGGCCCCGGCAAGACCCTTGCCGAGGACACCCGCGGGGCCGCAGCCAGGCCCGCGTCTGCCAAGACTCCACCGCCATTCCCATATAGCTGCCAGCCCAACCAGCTGGGCAGGCACCAGTGGCGACGTGCGGCTTCCAGGCCAACTCAGCAAGCACCTATGTGGTGGCATACAGATCTTTGTGAAGACCCTGCCACCACGCCATCTCAGCAGCCAGCCAGCCTATGTGGCGCTGCATGCCTCATTGGCCTGGACGCTTGTCGGAGCAAGACAGAGCGGCGACGGACGGGACGGGCCTCGTTGCCGTCCCCAATAAATCAACGGGACACCTAAGAAGCGCATTTAATGCGCCTTGTCCCGTAATGACAGGCGATAAGCTTGTACATTGTATACCTTTCCACCTTCTGTGTGCCACTATGGCGACCCCTTTTGACTATAAAAGGAGGCCCGAGGCGTACAGGAGGGGGATTCGGATCTTTTGGACTACGCACGCATCGTAGCTAGTTCGAGAGCTCAAGAACACTCATATATACACCAAAGCAGGACTAGGGTTTTACGCATCTTCGCGGCCCGAACCTGGGTAAACGACCTGTGTGCTGGCTCCTAGACCCGCTCTTTACACAACCCCGCGCCCGCCAACCGTAGAAGGGATCCCAGTGATTCCATAGGTGTCATTTCCACCGACACAAGCATTCTTAACAACTTGGAAATATAGAAATTGTATTTGTTTCTCATGTATTTAGTACAGCCAAATTTTATTTATTTCTCACGTGGTATACAGTAACAGAATGTGCCCACAACAATTGAGCATCTCATTGCAGAATTGAACCAAACAGTTAACTAAACACCACAACAAATGAACCAAATGTTAACTGAGCACCACATTGCAAAATATAACATACTCCTAATAGAAGATCAGACAGTTAATCAAACCAAGCATGCTTGAGAAGTTGGAAAATTGCACCCTGAAGAATTGAACATCACATTTGCAGAACTGAACCAAACAGTTAACTGAACACCACATTGCATGACATATAGAACATATACACTAGAGAAGAAGATTGCATGGTAAAAGTAGATAGCACAATTCACTAGAATTTGTTAAGGAAAGGCGGTAGCTAGCAAACTGAACATGGGTCCTTATAGTGAGCTATTGAGACAAGCTACTCCTCATTGTGGGAGATATCGATGATGATTGGCTCCTTGGACATGGAAGAGGGCGAGGCCTCTGCATCGTGGGTGCCCTCGTCCTAGTGGTGAGTTGCCTGAGCTGCTCCGGGCACTAACCTGTTGGCTCTCCAGATGAGGTAAGCACGTGCACGCTGAGAAAACACCTCGTAGTCTGCATCGAAGGCACCGAGGGTGGCCTCGAGAAAACGCCATGAGCTATCGATTAAAGCGGCCAACCACGCCGCGGCGTTGGCGCACGAGGCATCAACGGTGGCCTCGATGGCGAGGTGCTCCTCCAAGATCTGGGGTCGGCATGAATGGCAGCCATCACAACCTCATCCACGCATGCGGCCACGATTTGCATCTCTGCTACCATATACTCCTTGAGATCCTGGCTATACTGCGTGCACCATGGCTTAGGGCGGCGCTTATTTGGTGGAGGGGTCGGTGATTTGGGTGGAAGGTGTCGTGCCGGCGGTCGGGGCATGTGCGATGTGGAAGGAGGAGGAGGATGGGGGTCGGGTGTGGATTACCTGCCTGGATAGGCAAGGCCGAGCAGCATGAAGGAGGGTCGCCGGCGAGGAGGCGGCACTGCAAGCAAGGAGTGAAGGTTTCAACTTGGAAATGAAGGCATAAACAAGGGAAATGTGGCTTTTGGTAAGGGGGAGCGGGCGGGGAGGTAGATATTTCCGCGGAAGCCAAAAATTTGGAATAGGTTCAGTGAAAGAACTGGCACGCAAGGTGCTATAAGACACGGTCCCTTATTCAGAGCGGGATGCGGACTGTAGCCGTCGCACCTTCTCGCGTAAGCCGTATGCGTACTATACTTTGACGGTGCTCCAAGATATTTTGTGCTGCATCTCACATGGTTGGTGATAATAAACTGTGTGGGATCTACTTGATTTTTCGTCTTGATTTAAATTACATAATGGGGTCACAGCGGCAATGGACAGTGTTTGAATTGCTAGACCTTTTATGTGCAATGAACATGCAACTATATGTGTGTCGTAAAAAATTTGGAATTATTCAAGGTTCGTTTGGAAATTTTATACATTAAATTGGTTTTCTAGCCATTCACTACTAGGGAAAACCTTATACGCAAAATCTTAGCAGCAGCGTGGTTTAAAAACAAACGCTACTGCTAATTAGCAGTAACGAGCTCCAGGAAACCGCGCTACTAACACCCCGATAGCAGTAGCGCTCTAGGTGAAACAAGCGCTACTACTATAATTGCCACGGTGTTGCCTCCAGGCTAGATATAGTAGGAGCGCCCTTTTCCTGGACGCGCTACTGCTAAAGTACTGAGTAGCAGCGTTTTTCTTCAAAACTCGCTGCTGCTAAGTATCACCGCAACTTATTAAGTTTAGTCCCATACTGCTAAGCGAACAAGGTGTTTACCACCTTAAATATGTTACTTCTCAAACTATCTCGAGCACTTGGTCTTCATTGAACTATATGTGCAGGATTTGTGGCTACAATATGAATCCTCGCGTGTACCTATACAGGTACGGTGAGGATTCATGTTGACTATTTAGATTCTACACAAAAAGATCAATGATGACCAATGTATATATTTATGTTTTTACATGCTTAGACTTATAGTGTTTTTCCAGGACAAAGCGGTACTGATATTGGGATAAACAAAAGAAATAAATGCTTCCTTTAGTAGTAGCGTTTTCTCTAAAACGCGCTATAGCTAAATTTGCCATAGCGCGTTTCCTTAAGAGCGCTACTGCTAGTTCGACTTAACCACCCGCGGCTCAAAATTTTGCTAACCCCTTGTTCCCCTACTCATCTGTCGCCGCCGCCCGAGCTCGAGCCTGCCCTCACCGCCGCCGCCCAAGGCCGCCCACAACCTCACCGCCGCCGCCCGCCGCCGCTCTCGATCTCACCGTCGCCGCCCTCGACCTCACCGCCGCCGCCCTCGACCTCACTGCTGCTGCCCGAGCCCGCTCAGGACCGCCACCTCCCGATCCCGAGCCCGCCCTCGCCGCCCCTACCTCTGTCGCCGAGCACCTCCATGCCACCGTCTCTCCCCTCTCAGTGTAAGCCCCCACACCTCCCCCACCCCCCTCTCTCTACTTAGTTAGTAGATGTTTTTTAGTAGTAGTAGATGTTAATTTTGGGTTCATAGATAATGATTTTTAGTAGTAGTAGATGTTAATTAGTAGTAGTGATGGTACTAGCTAACTAGGGCAGTATGGTTAATAGTAGATGTTTTTTACTATTGTATAATGTAGTTTTTATTGTTTTTAGTAAGTGTTTAAAATAATTAGTAAGTAAATTAATAAACTAGTTGAACTAGTTTAGTAAGTAAATTAATAAACTAGTTGAACTAGTTGAATTAATAGAACTAATGTATTTTTATTAACAAAATTAATATAACTAGTTGAACTACTTTATTTTTAGAAAGAACTAGTTTTTTTCTATTTATAGTAAGTTCATATTTAGTAAGAACTAGTTGAATTAATAGAACTAGTTGAACATGTCATATTTGTTGTTATTTTTTAGTTTAAGCAATTATTCAGGATGTATTCGTGATAACTTATAGGCTTTTTGTTTTTGCAGAAATCAAGGAGCCCTTCCATCATCCCCGCCGTCGTCCCCGTCACCGACCCCCTCCGACCTCGAGGTGAGACCAGCCAAATCTCCATGTCAATATGAGTCCTATAAGATATGATGTAGATAAAAACATGTATATCTTGTGTTGCTCAAATAGGATATGTGGTTGCCCAAGTGGCCGGTCATGTTCAGGTTACACCTCCGAGTGGCCTATGTTTTGCCGGAGTGTTGATTAATTTCCGTTCTGGCAAATTTCAGGCACTCGATATGTCCATTTTAGCAAAGGTCATGCCGGATTTTTCCGTGAATTCTGGCATGACTTGTGCTAGAATATGTAGGAAATATCAAGTGGCCTGGATTTTCTCGAAAAATAATTAAACGACATTTCGACAGACCGGTAGTCAACCCGTGATGAATAATAATGATCTAATTTAGGTTTTTAAGTACATATATTTAATTGTACAAGTTTAATCTTCGAATTATGAACGTAGGAAATGTCGTACTCGGACGACGAAAGTCTCCCGGGGGAGTGCAGCTGGTGCCACGACGATCGAGGTCTCTGCGACAGGCCTCACCTGGACGAAGATCGGCACTTCAGCATTAAGTTCGAGGAGACCTTCGATGTTGAAACGGTACGCAACGACGACAAGTGTTTTTTTCGTAATTAAGCACGACTTCAACTATTTCAACGTCTAATTTTCATCTTTTACAATTCGACTAGCTTATCCCATGCCATGCAAGACGCTATGTCTTGGAGAGGATGGGTTTTGAAGACCATGAAAATTTTGAAACAAAGAAATTACACCTAAGGACCCATCATGATATGGATTGTGAAGTAAATCTGTACAATTATCAGAGCGTAACCCATTTTGGTGGCCAAAATTGGGAAGCACTTTGCAAAATGTATGGTTTTTATGAGGATATGATTGTCACCATGGATCTTGGTGATCCTGACATCGAGCAAGACAATATGGACATTTGGGTCCTTGTTGATACGCTTTCGATTCTACCGCTATGTGAGTTTCTCAAACATAGTTATTAACTAATTTATATTGTTTATTTCAAAATAGTTGACAGCTTACTTCCATTGACAGCTTATTTTCATTCTTCAAAGAATGTGCGGAAGATGGCAGACAAAACCCACTACACCGATGGCTCCGAATTAACTTATAAGGAGAAAAATCATCTGATCGCATTTTGTACTGATCTTGAGAATTACAATACCTATTATCGAACTCCTCCAAATTATGGTGAATACGTGCCACTAGTGGATGTGTTGAACCACGGTAACTTCTATGGAGATACCCTGGTAAGATTTTTTACTATTACGACATCCGTGCATCTTTTGCATACTTCTAAAACTAGTACATCATTGCTAACTATGAAGTTATTACTATGTTTTTCAATAGAAAATCCTGATGGATTGTGTGCCTCATCTGATGTATCAGAATGGTCGCCTTGATGTTTTGAACATACAGCCAGGTCATCCTACGGATCTCACCTGTGCATATCGGATTTCAAAAACCGGTGAACACATGCTAATCAAAGAATGGAAAAATGTTTGGACAGCCGTAAGGAGGTTCTTGGAAGCAACATTAAGAGAAAGGCAAAAATTGGAGACAGGATAATCTCCATTCTCCATAATGGAGAGTCAAGGGCTATCTTGTTTTTTGCTATTTTACCTTAGAGAATATAGTAGGTCCTAAGAGAATGTCGTTGGTCCTATGAGGTACAATAGGTTTATTATGTGGTATAATGTGTTAGAGTTGATGATGAGGAGTAGTTGTACTTATGACTAGTGACCAACTTGCTATGTGATGTCTCATTGATGAAAACGACGATCATGAGGAGGTTTTATATGACAATGATGTATTATGATGATAAGTTGTTAATGA
This sequence comes from Triticum aestivum, assembly GCF_018294505.1. Lineage (NCBI taxonomy): Eukaryota > Viridiplantae > Streptophyta > Magnoliopsida > Poales > Poaceae > Triticum > Triticum aestivum. The sequence continues at coordinate 363,225,602 of NC_057802.1, read as the reverse complement.
TATTATTGGGTGAAAGAACCGCAGATTAGTTTCAAGTGTATGTCCATCCACTTGAAACTAGTCCACGGTTCTTTCACCCTGTGGTGTAATAACTCATTATGATGTAAAAACAATCTCTAAATTGCTGCTGTATGAAAACTTGTATAAAGGTGTATGAATACAACATGAAATAAAAGTCAAATTCGAAATAATAGTAGTAGCGTGGGCTGAGAGAAGCGCTACTAGTAATACCAGTAGGGCTCTTTAGTGAAAGCGCTACTACTAAGTCGATATAGCAGTAGCGTGGGTTAACAGACGCTATTGCTAACCTTTAGCTGTAGCCCCTTACTAGTAGCGCCGTAACCAGCGTTACTGATAGGCATTATTCCCGTGCTACGGCTAGGGTTTTCCCTAGTAGTGATTTCAGGTGCACAATTCAAAATTAAAGCACATGCACATGCTCCTGTGCATCAACATGGGTTGTAAAATCATATATGTGTCCATGGGTTTATGCTTATGTCCCATGCAAGAAATGGGGATGAATTTCGAACACCACGGCATCGTGGTTCTCCGGCAAATGTTGAGGTACTTGCTTTTGTAATTCTAGTAAATCCAAAACGCATCTGCAATTCATGAACCTTGGCATGCTATCATGGAATGACATCAACATGTTGTGGTAAAAAAAATTATCCCATTTGGGGCAGGTTGTGGTATAAGCTTCTCACAAACCAGAGCTTCTCACAGGAAGCCTCATGGTTCCGTTAGGGAAACGTGTCACCTTTGTGTACAAAACGATATTCGTCGCCTCTTCTTCCTTTCAATTGTTTCCTGGTGTCAACATAGAACAACAGGAGTGTCGTGTTAAATTTTGGATTTTTTCGGGGATCGTTTGGAGATTTTTATACGCTAATTGACTTTTCTATGCATTTATGTGCATAATTCAAAATTGAACTACATGCACATGCTCCAGTCAATAAAAACGGGTTGCAAAATCAAATGTTTGTCCTTGGTTGCAAGATTAGGTCACATGCAAGAAATGAGAACGAATGTCAAACACCTTGACACTGTCGCTCGGCCGCTAACATTGAGGTACATGGTTTAAAAATTCTAGTAAATCGAAAAATCGTCTGAAATTCATGAAACTTGACATGATATCATGGAACGGCAGCGACATGTCGTGGTAAAAATATTGTCCCATTTGGGGTAGGTGTGGGTACAAGCTTCTCGCAAACCAGAGCTTGTCTACAACCAAGCCTGATGGTTTCGGTAGGGTACGTGCCACCTTGGGGAATGATACGATATCTGTTGCCTCTTCTTACTTTCAAAATGTTTCTCGTGTCAACATAGAACAACACGAGTGTTGTGTCAATTTTTGGGATTTTTCGGGGTTCGCTTGGACATTTTTATACATTAACAGAGTTTTCTATGCATTCATGTGCATAATTTAAATTTGAACTACATGCACATGCTCTAATGCATATAAATTAGTTGAAAGTTCAAATATGTGTCCTCGGTTGCATGCTTAGGTCCCATGCAAGATATGGGAATGAATGTCAAACACCCTGCCACCGTCACACGGCTGCAAACATTGAGATACCTGGTTTTTAAATTCTAGTAAATCCAAAGCTCGTCTGAAATTCATGAAACTTGGCATGCAATCATCGAGCGGCATCAACATGCCATGGTAAATTTTTTTTCTCATTTGGGGCAGGTTTGGGGATATGCTTCTCACAAACCAGAGCTTCTCACAACAAGCTTGATGGTTTCGGTAGGGAACGTCCCACCTTTGGGGCCGAAACGATATACATTGCCTCTTATTGCTTTCAAAAAATTTCTTGTGCCAACATAGAACAACAGGAGTGTTGTGTCAATTTTTGGGATTTTTGGGGTTCGTTTGGACATTTTTATGCATTAATTGAGTTTTCAATGCATTTATGTGCATAATTCAAGTTTGAACTACATGCACATGCTCTAATGCATATAAATTGATTGAAAATTCAAATCTGTGTCCTTGGTTGCATGCTTAGGTCCCATGAAAGAAATGGGAATGAATGTAAAACATCCTGCCACCGTCACTCAGCCGCAACATTGAGATACCTGGTTTTTAAATTCTAGTAAATCCAAAACTCATCTGAAATTCATGAAACTTGGTATGCTATCATGGAGCGGCATCAACTTGCCGTGGTAAATTTTTTGTCCCATTTGAGCTAGGTTTGGGTATAAATTTCTCACAAACCAGAGCTTCTCACAACAAGCCTGATGGTTTCGGTAGGGAACGTCCCACCTTTGGGGATGAAGCGATATCCGCTGCCTCTCATTGCTTTCAAATTTTTCCTAATGTCAACGTAGAACAACAGGAGTGTTGTGTTAAATTTCGGAATTTTTTGGGGTTTGTTTGGACATTTTTATACATTAACCAGATATTCTAGGCATTTTATGTGCATAATTCAAATTTGAACTACATGCACAAGCTCCAATGCATATAAATTGGTTGGAAAATCAAATCTGTGTACTTGGGTGCATGCTTAGGTCACATGCAAGAAATGGAAATGAATTTCAAACACTAGGGCACTGTTGATTGCCGGCAAAACGTTGAGATACTTTGAATTTTAAATTCTAGTAAATCCAAAACTCGCCTAAAATTCATGAAACTTGGCATGCTATCATGGAATGGCACCCGACATGCTGTGGTATTTTTCGTGTCCATTTTGAGATAAGGCGCACTCGAATAACAGCCAACAAAGGCATTTTGAAAAAATAGCTGGCACTTTAATATCTCACACGTTTGTATAATTCAAATCATGCGTGTTCTGTTAACCATTTACGTGACGCCACGTGTCTTCGTTTTAATGGCTATAGGAGGTGCCGTGCGGACAGCTGCTCTAGTGAACGGGAGGCGTGCGAGCGCAGTCCGGTGCGCAGGCTCACCGAGAGACTCACCGGGAAGCGTGTGAGCTGTTCAACGCAGGATTTGTGCATCTCTTCAACGCAAATGGTTCAAATTGAATATGGTATTCAAATTAAAGCCAGACTTCGGCGCTAAGCCAAGAGACACTGCGATTTGTCAAAATATGCAGCTAAAAATCACTAGCACTATCTAATTTTTGCAACTACACTAGCACTATCTAATTCATGCGCATGTTCGCTACGCACTCATCGTACGGGTTGTGCTAGTAGCTGTGTGAAATAACGGTAGGCGTGCCAGCAGTCCGCCGTGCAGGCTCACCGGGAGGCGAGCTAGCCCTTTGACCGCTGTCCACCTCGCTCCCACTCCTCCATATTAATGGCGCGTCTGCCTCGCTCCGTCAAATGATGGTTAGGAATGCCAGAAGTCCGCCGCGCAGGCTCACCGGGAAGCAAGACAGCCTTTGACCGCCGCCCGCCTCGCTCCCACTGGTCTGTCTTAATGGCGGCCTGAGCGGCCGCACCCCCCATCCTCGCCACACACACAATCTTCTCTCTCCGCCAGCATCTTCGATGCCGCTCTCAGTCTGTCGGTGTTCTGGGAACGGGGGTCCCCAGACTTGCCTGCCTGCGGCCCATGCCGTGGTTCTGCGAGCGGGCCCGTACGGCCCATCTTCACCAACAAGCATTCAAGACCCTCGCGAGGGGCCAAGCCTTGCGAGGCGGACAACACAAGACCACCTCGGGAGCGGCCTCACAAGGCTGGCTCGCGAGGGGCGGAGAGATCAAGGCAAGACAAACCTCACGAGGTTCCAATGACGTGAACCATGACGATCGAGACCAGGCGGGCGCCAGGTGGGCGCGAGCGCGCACAGTGTCCTTATTTCCTCTTTGGTGCTAAGGAGGCAAGCGCAGACGAAGAGTACCGAGGCGTCAAGCACAGGTTTCCATATCGGTGCAACGAGACAACGACCAGCAGGACGGCAAGACGGAGGTCACCATGGAGCCCAAGGTGGCGTCACCACCAGAGCCTTTTGTAGGCGAAGACTGCTTTTGTCAGGATAGCTTGTACTAGCTGTCCCGTTTCAAATTGGCCGTTGTTGGCTCCCTTCCCGCTCAATATTTGGGGAGAGGACCAGGGCCTCTATAAATAGGGCTAGCCACCACAGTAGGAGGCAACTCGTCTCGAACTAAGACTGAACTCATTCAGTCCATCCTCACACCCACCAAGCACAAGAACACCTCACCTCCGGAGGCAGTTCTTCCCCTTGTACTGTTCATCCTCAGCCCGAGAGGCAATCCACCACACCACACTAGAGTAGGGTATTACACCACAACGGTGGCCCGAACCAGTATAAATCTTGTGTCCCTTGTGTTCAGAGTTCGTCGAGCTAGCCTGAGAGATCGTGGCGAGGTTGAGGGCGTGATTTGGTAGGGGGAGATCTTCGCGCGCACCCCAGTGTTCGAACCTTGAGGGTTTTGCTGGAACCCGAGATCCGACATTTGGCGCGCCAGGTAGGGGTGCGCCGAAGGTTTCCGAGCGTACGCCACCCGACCAGGTCTCCCGGACCTGGTCATCGCGCATCCCTCCCGAGCCGAGCCTCGGCGAGGGCAAAGGTATGAAGGTTGTTTGCACGTCAAGGGGGACTCCTGAGCATCGCGACTCAGGAGCCTAACTGGTCGCGTAGCCCCTCACTCCTTGGTCTCGTCCTGGTCCCTGGACGACCCAGCGGCGGCTGAGGTATGCGCGCGGCCGGGCCCTGGCGACGTAGAACACTAAACCTACCCTCGCGTCTCCTCCCTATCAGTTGTTTGCGTGTCAGGGGGGGACTCCTGAGGATCGCGACTTAGGAGCCTAACTGGTCACATAGCCCCTCACCCCTTGTTCCCGTCCTGGTCTCTGGACGATCCAACGGCGGCTGAGGTATGCGCGGGGCCGGGCCCTACCGACGTAGAACGTAAAGCAAATAGGGAGAAAACCGCAAAATCTCAAGCAAATATTACAAGACATAATGTTCTTACAATACCAAACGCAAGTTTAACGCCTCCATGAGGCATGACGCATGTTGCAGGAATAAAACAGGAAAGGAGCCGCAGGTCATCCCCGAACACCACCGACGCCTGCGAGAGGCACTCCTCCCTTGATGACGTCGCCTTCGTCTTGGCCACCAGCCGGAGCTGCAGGAGTGGTGGCGCCTCCGGTCGAAGGCGCGGAACTTCTTTAGCAGGGCCTCCACCTGACCTTTCATGGCTGCGGCGGTGGCTGTGCAGTGTTCATCAGCCACAGGCTCTAGCAGCTCGTCAAGGCGAGCGGTAGGGTCGCGAAGATGGAGGTGGCTGAAGACACGCGTCAGCGCAGCTGAAGAAAGGACACGAGCCTCCTCCTCTGCCATGGGACCAATGCTGTCCGCGACTTCCTCGAGCGCCTCGACCAAGTAGGGGAGCAGTTGGGCGGGGCCGTCCTCGTCAGTGGTTAGCGGCTTCTCCAAGCCCTTCTCATAGAGCGTCTTCAGTGCCACGCGAGACCTCCCGTCGAGGAGCGCGAAGCCCGCGCGGTCCTCAGCCAGAACCTTCGCCTTCGCGACAAGATCGGCTTCCTCCGCCTTCACCTTCCGTCCCAGCTCCTCCAGTCGGCCATGCTCAATGGCCTGCGCCTTTGCCGACTGCTCCAGCTCAACGTCGCGACCCTTGACGGCGTCCTCCCAGGCCTTCATCTTCTCCTCCTCCGCCTCACGGCCACGGGCTTCCTCTGCGCATTCATTGCGCAGGGTCTTCAGCTCGGCCTCCAGTGCCTGGCAGCGACTCTTGGCGGCCTCGACGTCTTTCAGCACCGCCTCACGGGCGGCCGCTGCCTGGGCGGCGGCCTGCTTCTTTTTCTCAGAGGTCGCCACGGCCTGGCTCAGCGCCGCCCGAACAGACACGTCGGAACAGAGCCAGCCAGAAACCAGCTCCAGACGCTCGGCCACCTGGAGGGGGTCGGCGCCTTGAAGGTCTTCTCGCAGTCGGGTCATCTCCATAAGGGTGTGCTCCAAGACGTCAGGGGAGGCAGAAGGACCTCGGATCAGCGGCGCAGTAGGAGGTGGAGGAGAAGGTATGGTCACCATAGCCTCGGAGGCTCCAACAGCCGAGCCGGACGCCGGTGCCTCCGGGGCCAGCGAGGCCACGGGGGCTGACTCCTCCCGAGGGTTCTCCCCCATACCTCGCGAGGACGATTGGGCCGGAGAGGCATGAGCGCCAATGCTGCCCTTCTCCACGGAGGGAGACGCCGACGAAGCAGGTGGGTTGGTCTCGGGCGGCACAACTGCCCCCTCCTTCATCTTCTTCGTGATAGGCGTCGGCCTAATCGCACAGTGGAGAAGCATCAAGAAGCAGCAGCATAATCAAGAACAAGACGGAGCACGAATACTTACTGGTCCACCGCGGTGTAGTCCACCTTCCTCTTGCTGAGCTTGAAGCCCAAGAGCCTCCCAGACCGGGGCACAGGCGCACAAGCCCCAGGAGCAGAGGAAGGGGCAGTAGGTGGTCCGGAAGCGGCTCCAAAACAGAAACAGCATCCCAGGAGATTAGCACTGATCGGCCCCTCGTTGGGGTTGCGGGCGCCTCTCCCTTCACCTGGCGGGCGTCAGCCTCGTCGTCGTCAGGAAGGTGCGGAGGATGTCAGCTTTGCTCAGGGGGGACGCCTCCCCCGTCCCTTCAGGGGTCACCTCCGAGTCCTCCTCCTCTTCCTCCCCGCTGGACTCACCACAAGACAGCTCCAGCGGCGTCGGCGCCACAGGGGCCCCGGTAGGTGCCGGCGGTACCAGCCCGCGCCTATTGAAGGTCGGCCTGGCGGCCACGACCTGCGCCCCGTCCTTACGGCGGAACAAGGGAGTGAAGATGCTCGGCGGGTACTCCTGGTCGTCCCCGACCAGGAGGTGGAGAACCACAGCCAGCTAACCATCGGACAAGGCTTTCGGGCTCAGGCGAAGCTTGTCCTCTTCATCCCCAAGCTCCCACAAGGGGCGAGTACGAGCCTGAAGCGGGGCTTCTCGCAGCATCAGGAATTCCCTCAGGAGCATGGCCCCTGTCACCTTTGCCACCTTCGCGTTGCCCGGCTTCAGGTCGGTCTTCATCTGCTCCAGCACCAACGTCGCCCGCTCATCAGTGAGCTTCGCGCAAGACCACCCCTTGTCGGACTGGGGCATCTCCGTTGGCAGCGTCAAGCGTGGATGGACGCATTTAGCGTCCATCATGGCCCACTTGCTCCTGAAGCCGTCGGCTTTCTTCCCAGTCTTCGAGATTGAGTTGGCCTTGCCGGCTGTGATGAAATTGGCGCACCCAGAGGTATGACCCTCCTTGATGGGGAGGAAGAAGAAGTGGCGCAGCAGAGCCACGAACGGCATCACGCCAAGGTACGCCTCGCAGTAGTAGGCGAAGATTGATAGGAGAAGGGTAGAGTTGGGATGAAGATGCAGCGCCTGCAGCCCGTAGTGGCCAAGGACCTCATAGAAGAAGTCAGAGAAGGCGGGAACCAGCCCTACGACGACGCTGCTCGTAAAGAAGGGGAAGAAGGTGCTTCCCTCGGGCTCCGGCACGTCGGAGCCGGCCCGGAGCTCAGTCTTCCCCCTCTCGTTGCTTTGCCCCGCCGTCAGCCACGCGCAGCGGCGAGGTTCTTCCACGAAACATTGGGCGCGTCGAGAGCCGGCTCGTACCAAGCCGGCAACGAGGCAGGCTTGACCTTCCGAGGTGCCATGGGTCGCTGACACGGAAGAGGTTGGGAGCAGATCTGGAGATTTTGGAAGCGGGGAGCAAGAAAGGGCATCTGGAGCAAGGCTAAAGGAAGCAATGAAGGCAAGCGCTGTCTACGCCAGCCTTTTGACAGTCGGGCAGTTGCCGAGGCAGAGTGGGGAAGTGGAGACGCCCATGTCCAATCAACCGCCACGCGTCTACCAGGGCCGCATGCTATTGGGGCCCGCGGCGCTCCGCACTTGCCCTTTGGCTTCGCCTCGAAGCCAAGCCCGAGCGCGCCTTGGGCCCGGGGGCTACTGTCGGCGTTCTAGGAACGGGGGTCCCTAGACTTGCCTGCCTGCGGCCCACGGCGTGGTTCTGCGAGCAGGCCCGTATGGCCCATCTTCACCAACAAGCATTCAAGACCCTCGCGAGGGGCCAAGCCTCTCGAGGCGGACGACACAAGACCACCTCGGGAGCGGCCTCACCAGGCTGGCTCGCGAGGGGCGGAGAGATCAAGGCAAGACAAACCTCGCGAGGTTCCAATGACGTGAGCCATGACGATCGAGACCAGGCGGGCGCCAGGTGGGCGCCAGCGCGCACAGTGTCCTTATTTCCTCTTTGGTGCTAAGGAGGCAAGCGCAGACGAAGAGTATCGAGGCGTCAAGCAAAGGTTTCCATATCGGTGCAACGAGACCACGGCCAGCAGGACGGCAAGATGGAGGTCACCATGGAGCCCAAGGCGGCGTCACCACGAGAGCCTTTTGTAGGCGAAGACTGCTTTTGTCAGGATAGCTTGTACTAGCTGTCCCCTTTCAAATTGGCCGTTGTTAGCTCCCTTCCCGCTCAATATTTGGGGAGAGGACCAGGGCCTTTATAAATAGGGCTAGCCACTACAGTAGGAGGCAACTCATCTTGAACTAAGACTGAACTCATTCAGTTCATCCTCACACCCACCAAGCACAAGAACACCTCACCTCCGGAGGCTGTTCTTCCTCTTGTACTGTTCATCCTCAGCCCGAGAGGCAATCCACCACACCACACTGGAGTAGGGTATTACAGTACAACGGTGGCCCGAACCAGTATAAATCTTGTGTCCCTTGTGTTGCGAGTTCGTCGAGCTAGCCTGAGAGATCGTGGCGAGGTTGAGGGCGTGATTTGGTAGGGGGAGATCTTCGCGCGCACCCCAGTGTTCGAACCTTGAGGGTTTTGCCGGAACCCGAGATCTAACACAGTCCTCAAAGCTGGCACCCCCCATCCTCGCCACACACACAATCCTCTCTCTCCGCCTGCATCCTCGACGCCGCTCTCAGTCCTCAAAGCCGTCAGTGTATGAGGATGCTGCCGAAGCACCTCATCGGAGGGCGTGGCGACGACGGGGCTGTTGAAGCACCAGAGCACAGTGTGAATATGGAGATAGAGGTTTCTGTCACCGCCAACGAGGTGGAGAACGAGGCTGCCAACAAGCGGAGGCGGGTCTAGAAAGAACCGCAAGCGACTCCAGCAGGCCTAGACTTCATCAGCAACCTCCCCGATTATATGTTGAGAGTCATCATATCCCTCCTCCCAATCAAATATGGGGCGAGGACAGCCGCCCTTTCCCGACGGTGGCGCCCCCTATGGCTCCTCACCCCTGTCAACCTCCTCGACACCCACGAGATCTCCCGTGGCTATCACAAAAGCTTGGATGCGTTCTCCCAGATCCTCGGCAGTCACCATGGCCCGATCAGAGGCCTTATCACGAGCATGTTCCGTTCCAATGGCCAGGACCGAGCCAAGCTTGATGAGTGGTTCCAATCCCCCGCCATAGATCAACTCGAGAAGCTCAGTTTTAATGATGGGCATATGCGCTCGCTGCCAACGTTTGCGCTCCGCTTCGCGCCCACGCTGCGCCTCGCCAAGTTCATGAACTGCCATTTTCCCCCCTTAATGAAGCGCGCGCTCTTTTTCTACCACGACTGAAGCACCTCGAGCTCGTCGTCGTCTGCATCCCAAAGGATGACATGGAGCGCCTGCTCCGCACTGTACTACACTCGAGTTCCTTTGTCTTCAGGCGATGAATTGGTCGAGTACCTTCCACATCACCTCCAGGACTCTCCGGACTATTTATGTGTGTTGATGGTGCTGCAACGAGAGATCACAAAAGGTGGACCACGATATTGTCATTTAGGACACACCTTCACTTGAGAGATTACTTGTAGTTGATCAACAAGGTCCAACAAGAATCAATGTCATTTCTGCGCCAAAATTGAGAGTGGTGGGCGACTCATCTGTCAAATACTACTACTTTCAGGTACAACAGTCGCCTTATACCTCTCTTTCTTGATATCAACATTATTTCTAATTTCGAAGATGTATGTGCTACCTCTTGAGCATGCGTTGGTTTTCCCTTGGAGAGAAAAGGGTGATGCAGCAAAGTAGCATAAGTATTTCCCTCAGGTTTTGAGAACCAAGGTATCAATCCAGTAGGAGACTACACGCAAAGTCGCCTAGTACCTGCACAAACAATCAAGAACCTTGCAACCAACGCGATAAAGGGGTTGTTAATCCCTTCACGGCCACTTGCTAAAGTGAGATCTGATAAAGATAATAAGATAAATATTTTTGGTATTTTTGTTGTATAGATTGGAAATAAAATAGTAAACTAGAATTGTAGATTGGAAACTTATATGATGTAAAGTAGACCAGGGGGCCATAGGTTTCACTAGTGGCTTCTCTCATGATAGCATGTATTACGGTGGGCGAACAAATTACTGCCAAGCAATTGATAGAAAAGTGCATAGTTATGATGATATCTAAGGCAATGATCATGAATATAGGCATCACGTCCGTGTCAAGTAGACCGAAACGATTCTGCATCTACTACTATTACTCCACACATCGACCCCTATCCAGCATGCATCTAGAGTATTAAGTTCATAAGAACGGAGTAACACATTAGGAAAGATGACATGATGTAGAGGGATAAACTCAAGCAATATGATATAAACCCCATATTTTTATCCTCGATGGCAACAATATAATACGTGTCGTTTCCCTTTCTGTCACTGGGATCGAGCACCGCAAGATTGAACCCAAAGCTAAGAACTTCTCCCATTTCAAGAAAGATCAATCTAGTAGGCCAAACTAAACTGATAATTCAAAGAGACTTGCAAAGATATCAAATCATGCATATAAGAATTCAGAGAAGAACCAAATAATATTCATAGATAATCAAGTTCATAAACCGACAATTCATCGGATCTCGTCAAACACACCACAAAAGAGTATTACATCGGATAGATCTCCAAGAACATCAAGGAGAACTTTGTATTGAGAACCAAAGAGAGAGAAGAAGCCATCTAGCTAATAACTATGGACCCGAAGGTCTGTGGTAAACTACTCACACATCATCAGAGAGGCTATGGTGTTGATTTAGAAGCCCTCCGTGATCGAGTCCCCCCTCCGGCAGATCGCCGGAAAAGGCCCCAAGATGGGATCTCACGGGTACAGAAGGTTGCGGCGGTGGAAAAGTGGTTTCGTGGCTCCCCTGGATGTTTTCAGGGTATAAGAGTATATATAGGCGTAAGAAGTAGGTCGGTGGAGCTACGAGGGGCCCACGAGGGTGGGAGGCATGCCTACCCCCCTGGGCGCGCCCTCCTGCCTCGAGCCGCCTCGTTGCATCTCTGACTTCCACTCCAAGTCTCCTGGATTGGGTTTGTTCCAAGAAAGATCCTCGCGAAGGTTTCGTTCCGTTTGGATTCCGTTTGATATTCCTTTTCTACGAAACACTGAAATAGGCAAAAAACAACAATTTGCACTGGGCCTTGGTTAATAGGTTAGTCCCAAAAATAATATAAAAGAGCATATTAAAGCCCATTAAACATCCAAAACAGATAATATAATAGCATGGAATACGTAGGAGACGTATCAAGCATCCCCAAGCTTAATTCCTACTCGTCCTCGAGTAGGTAAATGATAAAAACAGAGTTTTTGATGTGGAATGCTACCTAACATAATTTTCAACATAGTTCTCTTTATTGTGTCATGAATGTTTAGATCCAAAAGATTCTAGACAAAGGTTTAATATTGACATAAAAATAGTAATATTTCAAGCATGCTAACCAAGCAATTATGTCTTATCAAAATAACATAGCCAAAGAAAGCTTATCCCTACAAAATCATGTAGTTTGGCCATGCTTCATTTTCGTCACACAAAATGCTCCCATCATGCACAACCCCGATGACAAGCCAAGCAATTGTTTCATACTTAGTCTTTTCAAACTCTTTCAACTTTGACGCAATATATGAGTGCGAGCCATGGACATAGCACTATGGGTGGAATAGCATATGATGATGGAGGCTATGTGAGAAGACAAAAAAGGAGAAAGTCTCACATAGACGCGGCTAATCAACGGGCTATGGAGATGCCCATCAAGTGATGTCAATGCAAGGAGTAGGGATTGCCATGCAACGGATGCACTAGAGCTATAAATATATGAAAGCTCATCAAAAGAAACTAAGTGGGTGTGCATCCAACTTGCTTGCTCACGAAAACCTAGGGCATTTTGAGGAAGCCCATCATTAGAATATACAAGCCAAGTTCTATAATGAAAAATTCCCACTAGTATATGAAAGTGACAAAATAAGAGTCTCTCTATCATGAAGATCATGGTGCTACTTCGAAGCCCAAGTGTGGAAAAAGGATAGTAAGATTACCCCTTCTCTCTTTTTCTCTCTTTTTTTGTTTGGGCTTCTTTGGCCTCTTTTTTTATTTGGGATTCTTTCGCGTCTTTTTTATTATTGATTTTTTTCCGTCCGGAGTCTCATCCCGACTTGTGGGGGAATCATAGTCTCCATCATCCTTTCCTCACATGGGACAATGCTCTAATAATGAAAATCATCACACCTTTATTTACTTACAAATCAAGATTTACAACTCGATACTTAGAGCAAAATATGACTCTATGTGAATGCCTCCGGCGGTATACCGGGATGTGCAATGAATCAAGAGCGACATGTATGAAAGAATTATGAAGGTGGCTTTGCCACAAATACGATGTAAACTACATGATCATGCAAAGCAATATGACAATGATGGAGCGTGTCATAATAAACGGAACGGTGGAAAGTTGCATGGCAATATATCTCGGAATGGCTATGGAAATGCCAGAATAGGTAGGTATGGTGGCTGTTTTGAGGAATATATAAGGAGGCTTATGTGTAATAGAGTGTATCATATCACGGGGTTTGGATGCGCCGGCAAAGTTTGCACCAACTCTCAAGGTGAGAAAGGGCAATGCACGGTACCGAAGAGGCTAGCAATGATGGAAGGGTGAGAGTGTGTATAATCCATGGACTCAACATTAGTCATAAAGAACCCACATACTTATTGCAAAAATCTACAAGTCATCAAAACTAAGCACTACGCGCATGCTCCTAGAGGGGTAGATTGGTAGGAAAAGACCATCGCTCGTCCCCGACCGCCACTCATAAGGAAAGCAATCAAAGAACACCCCATGCTTCAAATTTGAAAACAACGTTTACCATACGTCCATGCTACGGGACTTGCAATCATCAACACAAGTATTTCTCAATTCCAGAATTACCCAACTAGCATGACTCTAACATTACCACCTTTATATCTCAAAACAACTATCAAGTATCAAACTTCTCATAGTATTTAATGCACTCTATATGAAAGTTTTTTTATACCCATCTTGGATGTCTATCATATTAGGACTAATTTTATAGCCAAAGCAAATTACCATGCTGTTCTAAAAGTCTCTCAAAATAATATAAGTGAAGCATGAGAGATCAATAATTTCAATAAAATAAAACCACCACCGTGCTCTAAAAAGGTATAAGTGAAGCACTAGAGCAAAATTATCTAGCTCAAAAGATATAAGTGAAGCACGTAGAGTATTCTAATAAATTCCGATTCATGTGTGTCTCTCCCAAAAGGTGTGTACAGCAAGGATTATTGTGGTAAACTAAAAATAAAAGACTCAAATCATACAAGACGCTCCAAGCAAAACACATACCATGTGGTGAATAAAAATATGGCCTCAAGTAAAGTTACCGATAGACGAAGACGAAAGAGGGGATGCCTTCCGGGGCATTCCCAAGCTTAAGCTTTTGGTTGTCCTTGAATTTTACCTTGGGGTGCCTTGGGAATCCCCAAGCTTAGGCTCTTGCCACTCCTTGTTCCAAAATCCATCAAATCTTTACCCAAAAACTTGAAAACTTCACAACACAAAACTCAAACAGAAAATCTCATGAGCTCCGTTAGTATAAGAAAACAAATCACCACCTTAAGGTACTGTAATGAACTCATTCTTTATTTATATTGGTGTTAAACCTACTGTATTACAACTTCTCTATGGTTCATACCCCCCGATACTAGCCATAGGTTCATCAAAATAAGCAAACAACACACAAAAACAGAATATGTCAAAAACAGAACAGTCTGTAGCAATCTGTATCAAACGTATACTTCTGTAACTCCAAAAATTCTGAAATAAATTGTTGGACTTTAGGAATTTGTCTATTAATTATCTAAAAAAAGAATCAACCTAAAATCACTCTCCAGTAAAAAATGGCATCTAATCTCGTGAGCGCAAAATTTCTGTTTTTTACAGCAAGATCGCAAAGACTTCACCCAAGTCTTCCCAAAGGTTCTACTTGGCACAAACACTAATTAAAACATAAAACCACATCTAAACAAAGGCTATATGAATTATTTATTACTAATCAGGAACAAAAAGCAAGGAACAAAAAATAAAATTGGGTTGCCTCCCAACAAGCGGTATCGTTTAACGCCCCTAGCTAGGCATTGATAATTTCGATGATGCTCACATGAAAGACAAGAATTGAAGCACAAAGAGAGCATCACATAGCATATGAAAAACAAATCTAAGTCTAACATAATTCCTATGCATAGGCATCTTATAGGCAAATAAATTATCAAAGCAAGCAAAAACTAGCATATGCAAGGAAGTGGAAAGAAACAATAGCAATGTCAACATAACGAGAGGTTGTTACACGAAAATTTCTACAACCATATTTTCCTCTCTCATAAGAATTACATGTGGGATCATAAGAAAATTCAACAAATAGCTATCACATAAAAAAATTTCAACACGATCCACATGCATGCAGAGTTGACACTCTTCCAAAATAGTGGGAATATCATTAACGAAAGTCATGACCTCTCCAAAACCACTTTCATCAAAAACTTCATAAGATTGAACATTCTCCAAATATGTGGGATCTAAAGTTGACACTCTTCCAAACCCACTTTAAATATTATTGCAAACGTTATTATCAATCTCATATTCATCATGGGGCTTAAATAAATTTTCAAGATTGTAAGAAGAATCACCCCAATCATGATCATTGCAACAAGTAGTGGACATAGCAAAACTAGCATCCCCAAGCTTAGGGTTTTGCATATCATTAACATGATTGACATTAATAGAATTTATAATAATATCATTGCAATCATGCTTTTCATTCAAGGAGCTATCGTGAATCACTTCATAAGTTTCTTCTTTCAGCACTTCATCACAATTTTCAGATTCACGAATTTCAAGCGAAATCTCATAAAGATAATCTAGTGCACAATACTCACTAGCAATTGGTTCATCATAATTGGATCTTTTAAAAAGATTAGCAAGAGGATGAGGATCCATAAAAATAAATTTTTAGCAAGCGAAGATGCAAGCATTAGAAGGCACATGGCAACACAAGCAAACAGAAGGACGAATGAAAGAGGGGCAAAGAAAAGGGAAAATCTTTGTGAAGTGGGGGAGAGGAAAACGAGAGGCGAATGGCAAATAATGTAATGCGAGGGATAAGAGTTTGTGATGGGTACTTGGTATGTCTTGACTTGGCGTAGACCTCCCCGGCAACGGTGCCAGAAATCCTTCTTGCTACCTCTTGAGCATGTGTTGGTTTTCCGTTGAAGAGGAAAGGGTGATGCAACAAAGTAGCGTAAGTATTTCCCTCAGTTTTTGAGAACCAAGGTATCAATCCAGTAGGAGACTACACGCAAAGTCACCTAGTACCTGCACAAACAATCAAGAACCTTGCAACCAACGCGATAAAGGTGTTGTCAATCCCTTCACGGCCACTTGCAAAAGTGTGATCTGATAAAGATAAGAAGATAAATATTTTTGGTATTTTTGTTGTATAGATTGGAAAATAAATAGTAAACTGGAATTTTAGATTGGAAACTTATATGATGTAAAGTAGACCAGGGGGGTATAGGTTTCACTAGTGGCTTCTCTCATGATAGCATGTATTATGGTGGGTGAACAAATTACTGCCGAGCAATTGATAGAAAAGTGCATAGTTATGATGATATCTAAGGCAATGATCATGAATATAGGCATGACGTTCGTGTCAAGTAGACCGAAACGATTATGCATCTACTACTATTACTCCACACATCGACCGCTATCTAGCATGCATCTAGAGTATTCAGTTCATAAGAACGGAGTAACGCATTAGGCAAGATGACATGATGTAGAGGGATAAACTCAAGCAATATGATATAAACCCCATCTTTTTATCCTCGATGGCAACAATACAATACGTGTCGTTTCCCTTTCTGTCACTAGGATTGAGCACCGCAAGATTGAACCCAAAGCTAAGCACTTCTCCCATTGCAAGAAAGATCAATCTAGTAGGCCAAACTAAACCGATAATTCGAAGAGACTTGCAAAGGTATCAAATCATGCATATAATAATTCAGAGAAGAACCAAATAATATTCATAGATAATCGAGTTCATAAACCCACAATTCATCGGATCTCGGCAAACACACCCCACAAGAGTATTACATCGGATAGATCTCCAAGAACATTGAGGAGAACTTTGTATTGAGAACCAAAGAGAGAGAAGAAGCCATCTAGCTAATAACTATGGACCCGAAGGTCTGTGGTAAACTACTTACACATCATCGAAGAGGCTATGGTGTTGATGTAGAGGCCCTCCGTGATCGAATCCCCCTCCGACAGATCGCCGGAATAGGCCCCAAGATGGGATCTCATGGGTACCGAAGGTTGCGGCGGTGGAAAAGTGGTTTCGTGGCTCCCCTGGATGTTTTCAGGGTATAAGGAGTATATATAGGCAAAAGAAGTAGGTCGGTGGAGCTATGAGGGGCCCACGAGGGTGGGGGCGCGCCTACCCCCTCGGCGTGCCCTCCTGCCTCGTGGCTGCCTCGTTGCTTTTCTGACTTCCACTCCAAGTCTCCTGGGTTGCCTTTCTTCCGAGAAAGATCCTCGCCAAGGTTTCGTTCCGTTTGATACTCCTTTTTTGCAAAACACTGAAATAGGCAAAAAAACAGCAATTTGCACTGGGCCTTCTGTTAATAGGTTGGTCCCAAAAATAATATAAAAGAGCATATTAAAGCCCATTAAACATCCAAAACAGATAATATGATAGCATGGAACAATCAAAAATTATAGATACGTTGGAGACGTATCAGTATGTCCGTCTGTCATCCAGCGAAGCTTCACCCAGATTCTGGGCACAGTGAAGGTCTTGGCACTAGAATCTGTCGGCCCCAACCTGGACCAGGTTGTCAGTTGCCTGAGATGATTTCCGTGCCTGAAGAAGCTGTATATCGAGGTGATGTTGCTTTCCTGTTAAATGTTAACCATAAGGGAGTTCAATTTTTTGCACCTCTTCCCAAGTTTACAATTACAATGTACTACGATTTCTGAAGGAATTTTGGAGGATTTCAGGACATACACCCCCACCACCACATATTGGTTGCTTGATTCATATGGTTACTGTAACATCCCAAATTTTCAATTTGGAATGTTATACATTAGATCATCATTGCATATCATATTTATTGCATTTTTGCTTGATCCTAGAAATTCTACGCAACTCAAGGACCCACGGAGAGAGTTGGGAATTCCGTTATTTTCATATTTGAGTTTTTCTCGAATTTTGAAAAGAGGATCGTTTGATTTTAATTATTTCCTCTTCGAACATTTCTTTTATGAAAATAAAAAGAGAGAGGATAAAATGACTTCCTCAAAATAAAGAAATATTGGAGATTTAATATTACAATCAAATAAGATTTTTTTATTCGGAGTTTTGTCGCTATTTTATTTGAATTAGGGAAAATATGCGTTTTTCAAGATTGCATTAGAGTCCCAAATAAATGTTCACCTTATCCGGTAGATTTTTAGAGGACGGGAAAATTTATTTCAGGATTTTGGGAGTTAGTTTAGTATTTCTTTTATTCATTTTTCTGCGTGAAATAATTTAAAAAAAAAGGAAACCGACCTTGGGCCGTATTGGAGTCACAAGGACTGGATGTGATATTACGCATGGATTGGTTATCGAAGTATGGAGGGAACATTGAGTGCGCTCGTAAGTCGATTTTGCTCACCACCCTAGAAGGAAGAAGGATCAAGTATGTATCCCGGCATATGCCGAATAGGACTCAAGTAAATTCCTTATCAGGAGTTGTACAGGAGGAAGTACCAGTGGTGAAGGATTTTCTGGATGTATTTCCAGAAGAGTTGCTAGGCATGCCACCGGATAGAGACATTGAGTTTTTGATTGAGCTTTTGCCAGGCACAGGGCCAATATCTAAGAGACCGTACAGAATGCCCGCAAAGGATTTGGAGGAAATTAAGAAGCAGATTAAGGAGTTACTGGATAAAGGTTATATTCGCCCAAGTTCGTCACCTTAGGGATCCCCAGTAGTTCTAGTGGAGAAGAAGGATGGATCGTTAAGGATGGTTGTTGATTATCGAGGATTGGATAAGGTGACGATCAAGAACAAGTACCCACTGCCGATGATCAATGATTTGTTTGACCAGCTAAAAGGAGCTAAGGTGTTTTCCAAGATCGATCTGCAATCAGGGTACCACCAGCTGAAGATTCGAGAGCGGGATATACCTAAGACTGCTTCTACCACAAGGTACGGGCTATATGAGTATACCGTTATGTCGTTTGGCCTGACTAACGCACCTGCCTATATTATGAACATGATGAACAAGGTATTTATGGAGTTTTTGGATAAGTTCGTTGTGGTGTTCATTGATGACATTCTAGTCTACTCGAAGAATGAAGAAGAACATAAAGAGCATTTGCGTTTGGTACTTGGGAAGCTCAGGGAACATCAGCTATACGCCAAGTTCAGCAAGTGTGAGTTTTGGTTAAAGGAAGTTGAATTCCTTGGACATGTTAAATCCGGAGAAGGAATAGCAGTAGACCCCACCAAAGTTGTCACTGTGACAAATTGGGAGTCACCCACGTCAGTCGGAGTTTTCTTGGACTCGCAGGATACTACCGGAGGTTCATTGAAAATTTCTCAAAGATTGCGAAGCCCATGACGGAGTTGTTGAAGAAGGACACCAAGTTCAAATGGACTGAGGAATGTGAGGCCAGTTTTCAGGAGTTGAAGGAACGCTTGGTTACATCACCAGTGTTGATTCTGCCAGATCAACGCAAGGATTACGAAGTGTATTGCGGCGCTTCTCGTTGACGACTTGGAGCCGTACTTATGCAGGAGGGAAGAGTTGTTTCATATGCCTCACGATAGCTTAAACCCCATGAGTTAAATTATGCTAGCCATGATTTGGACTTAGCAGCCGTAGTGCATGCGTTGAAGACTTGGAGACATTTTCTCATCGGAAACCATTGTGAGGTATACACAGATCACAAGAGTCTGAAGTATATTTTCACGCAGAAGGAGTTGAATCTCAGGCAGAGGAGATGGTTAGAACTCATTAAGGATTATGATATGAGGTTGCATTATCATCCCGGAAAGGCTAACGTAGTAGCCGATGCGTTGAGCCGCAAAAGTCATGTCAATACACTCATGACCGGAGAATTACCCAAGGAGTTGGCAGATGACCTTCGTGAGCTATGTTTGGAAATTGTTCTGAGAGGTTATGTAGCAGCTTTTGAGATTCAATCTACTTTGATGGATAAGATCAGAGAAGCTCAGAAGACGGACAAGGAGATAGCTGAAATAAAGGAAAGGATGAGTAAAGGAAAGGCTAAAGGATTTCATGAGGATGAGCACGATACCTTAGGGTTTGAGGACCGCGTATATGTGCCAAATGACCAGGAGACCAGGAAGCTGATTTTGCAGGAGGCCCATGATTCGCCATATTCAATTCACCCAGGAAATACCAAGATGTACCTGGATTTGAAGGATAGTTTCTGGTGGACCGGAATGAAGAAGGATATTGCGGAGTATGTAGCAGTTTGTGATGTATGTCAGAGAGTGAAGGCAGAACATCAGAAGCCAGCAGGATTGCTACAGCCATTGCCGATACCCGAATGGAAGTGGGATAAACTAGGCATGGACTTTATCACGGGATTACCTAGGACTCGTTCGGGCTATGACTCGATATGGGTTGTAGTCGATCGTTTGACGAAGGTAGCTCATTTCATCCCAGTGAAGACCACTCAATTACACCAGTGCAAAGTTGGCAAAGATATACATGACCAGGATCGTATGTCTGCATGGAGTTCCGAGGACCATTGTAACAGATAGAGGAACCCAGTTCACCTCAAAGTTTTGGAATCAGTTGCATGAAACTTTGGGAACCAGGCTAGAGTTCAGTACAACTTTTCACCCGCAAACAGATGGACAAACTGAGAGAGTCAACCAGATTCTGGAGGACATGTTGAGAGCTTGTGCACTAGACTATGGGTCTAGTTGGGACTATAATTTGCCGTATGCAGAGTTCTCTTACAACAACAGCTATGAAGCCATTTTGAAGATGGCCCCTTTCAAAGCATTGTACGGAAGGAGGTGTAGAACACCGTTGTTGTGGGACGAAGTTGGTGACCGACAGTTGTTTGGACCAGATTTGATTAAAGAATCTGAAGAGAAGGTTAAGCTGATACGCGGTAGACTCCCCAGTCCAGGCAGAAGAGTTATGCGGATTCTAAACACAAGGAGACAGTTTACGAAGTTGGAGACAGAGTGTATCTTCGTGTATCACCACTTCGAGGAGTGAAGCGTTTTGGAGTTAAGGGAAAGTTAGCACCACATTTTGTGGGACCATACCAAATTTTGCGACGTATGGGAGAAGTTGCTTACAAGTTGGAATTGCCTGAAGGATTATCAGGAGTTCACGACGTGTTCCATGTTTCTCAGTTGAAGAAGTGCCACGCAGAGATGGCTGATATCCCTCTGAGAGATACAGTACCACTGGAAGCGATACAGTTGGATAGTGACTTGACATATGAGGAGAAACCAGTCAAGATACTCGAGTTTGCCAGCCGAGTTACACGCAGCAAAGTAATCAAGTTTTGCAAAGTTCAGTGGAGTCACCATACCGAAGATGAAGCCACCTGGGAACGAGAGGAAGACCTACGGAAGGATCACCCTCACCTATTTTCTAGCCAACCCGAATCTCGAGGGCGAGATTCATCTTAAGGGGGTAGGTTTGTAACATCCCAAATTTTCACACTACTAGGAAAAGGCCTGCTAGTGGCGCACCTGTTTTGGCTACTAATGGCGCACTACAGGTGCGCCACTAGCATCACGCCATTAGAATTTAATACTAATGGCGCACCAGGGAGTGCGCCATTAGTATATCACACGGTGCGCCATTACTATCTGACTTAGTAATGGCGCACCACATAGAAGTGCGCCATTACTAACAAATTTTTTTCAAATTTTTTTAGAAATTTTTTGTTCAAATTTTTTTCCAAAATTTTTTTCAAATTTTTTTCATTTTTTTCTTAATCTCAGGTCACTATGGCTTAATCTCGGGTCAATATGCTTAATCTCAAGTCAAATCGCACTAAGTGGTCAAACTTCCCGGAAGGTCACCCATCCTCACACTACTCCAGCACGAGCACGCTTAACTTCGTAGTTCTATCCAAACCCAGCACCACCTCACTTAACAGGCAATTGTTGATATATCTATCATATCAATCCTATTAAACCTTGTTGATGTCTAGGACTTTGTTCATGTTCATGAGTATGATGAAATTTTGAAAAATATTTCAAACTTCCCGGTCATATTACGTATCATTTTTTGAAAAAAAAATTCCACAAAAAAAGTTTGAAACAAATTTTTTTTCTGCTACTAGTGGCGCACCTAGCAAATGGTGCGCCACTAGTAAGTTTGATTTTTTTTCCATTTTTTCCCCTCTAGATCTTAAAAGCCCCGTAACTTTTTTTCTGTTAGGTTTCTGAGGATTTTGAAAACGTTTAACGGGGTTCCCCTGTTAAATTCGGAGGTAACGAGTAGATGATTTTTCATATAAAAAACTTTTTAATCCGAGTTCGTATGCAAAAGTTATGCCCATTTTACAAACTCCAGAGAGATTTTGCAAATAAAAGTCGAAATTCATATTTGTAAATTTTCCCAACAAGTAGACCACATATCACATGGGAAACTTATTTTCTTTTATTTTTTTGACATTTCCATCATTTTCTTTTATTTTTTAAAAAACTGAAAAGGCGGTCCAGGGGGGTGCATCCGGTGGAATTTTTGGGCCAAGTTAGTAATGGCGCGCCATGGGAGTGGTACGCCATTACTAGTTCAACTAGTAATGGCGCACCACACACGGTGCGCCATTACTAGTTTTGAAAAAAAAATTGAAAAACAATTTGGAAAAAAATTACTAATGGCGCACCGGGGATGTGGTGCGCCATTACTAGTTTAACTAGTAATGGCGCACTATCCACTGGTGCGCCATTACTAGTTTTGAAAAAAAAATTGTTACTAGTGGCGCACCGTGGATGTGGTGCGCCATTAGTATTTGGACACTAATGGCGCACCAACACATGGTGCGCCATTAGTATATAGTAGTGGTGCACCACATGTGTGGTGCGCCATTAATGTCCATATTATCTATAGCCCTTTTCCTAGTAGTGTCAATTTGGAATGTTATACATTAGATCATCACTGCATATCATATTTTATTGCATTTTTGCTTGATCCTAGAAATTCTACGCAACTCAAGGACCCACGGAGAGAGTTGGGAATTCCGTTATTTTCATATTTGAGTTTTCCTGAAATTTTGAAAAGAGGATCGTTTGATTTTAATTATTTCCTCTTCGAATATTTCTTTTATAAAAATAAAAACAGAGAGGATAAAATGACTTCCTCAAAATAAAGAAATATTGGAGATTTAACATTAAAATCAAATAAGATTTTTTATTCGGAGTTTTGTCGCTATTTTATATGAATTAGGAAAAATATGCATTTTTCAAAATTGAATTAGAGTCCCAAATAAATGTTCACCTTGTCCGGTAGATTTTTAGAGGACGGGGAAACTTTATTTCAGGATTTTTGGAGTCCGTTTAGTATTTCTTTTATTCATTTTTCTGCGTGAAATAATTTTTTGAAAAAGGAAACCGACCTTGGGCCGTATCCGCCAGGGGGGTTATAAGCTGCGAGGCCCGGCCGCCGCCGCAACCCACCCGCAAACCCTAGCCCCACCCCGATCCGCCGCCGCCCGCGACGCCGTTGCCGCACGCCGCCGCCCTGCCGCTCGTGCCGCCCATCCCGAGCCCGCCTCGCCACCGCCGCCCGACCCCGCCGGAGGACCCGCCCGCCGCCGCCTCCGTTCCGCCCGACCCCGCCGGAGGTAGCCGCCGCCGCCTCGGTTTTCGCGAGAAAACCGATCGTTTTTTTTAAACCCTAGATCCGTGTTTTTAGTTTCGGTTCGTTTTTTCGGTTTAGTTATTTAGCGGACATTCGTCCGTACGTTCGTTTTAACGAACGTTTTTCGCCCGTTAGCCGCAGATAACGAACGTTCGTTCGTTAGTCTGTTCATCAGTTTTTCTTTTTCTCGGATTTTTCCGTGATTATTTTCGATCGCGATTTCTGATCCGATTTTCGTTTTAGGTCGTTTATCGGAATCAGGCGATTCAAGCGCCTAGAGTTTCATCTCGAAACCCTCTTTCTGCTTAACCTACTTAAACAGTTTTTGCCACTACAAAAATTGACTTTAGTCCAGATTAGCAAATGAAGCTTGTTTCTTTCGCAGTTTGAGTTTCGTTGTTTCGTTTGATTTGATTCTTTTTGCAAACCGGAGTTCTTAAGTTGAACTTTCTGGTTAGATCTCTTATTTGAGTTTTACCCGTGCATTGTTGCTTGATTGCTTATTGTATGCTTGTTTGTTTTCGATAGAGTACCCGGAGTGCGAAGCGTGCTACTACGAGTCTCTAGGTTTCACGGATCATCAGCAAGGCAAGTAACACTTTGATCATACCTGTTTACTACACAGTTTTATTGCATTAGATCAATCCTCAAACAGTTGCATGGTTAGGGTCTAATTTAATTTGTGGGCTTGGGAAGTAGATGAGGTAGTACCTATTCACCTGTTTATTATCAAACCTATGGGAGTCACTTCTACGTTGCTTATATTGCTATGCTATGCTCGTAGACATGGTTTGGGTTTGAGAGTATTCATGACAGATGTGAGTATTGTTAATTATTGGTTAACTTAAGGAGTGACCTTTAATACACATCTGGGTGGATTGAGGCACTTGGGGAACCCAGTGATTGCCTGTTTTTTTGGAAATCCCGGAGTACCGTGTGATTCTCCAATGGACTGCCACCCAGACTCAAAGGGATCATGAGATTATTCATGCTAGAAACTTCCGTGTGCAATCACAAGCCATTATGGGCTCTGGCATAGTTGAGTATGTTGTGTGACCTCTTTCAGTGGTAGGCTAGCAGATGTAGGGGATGTATGTGGTACTGTCTACCCAGAGTAAAGAGTTAACGCTTCTGAAAGACTGTGTCTCGGTCATCCATTTCTCAAACACCATGTAGTGCGAGAAATCCAACGGAGGAGATCGAGTCTTGCGGGGAAAAGTGCGCAAACCTCTGCAGAGTGTACAAACTAATCATGGTTAGCCGTGTCCCCGATTATGGACGTCTTCAGTATCTGGTTCTTGGATTATCATGTGGATCTCATCACTCTTAATTATAAAATTTGATTGGGTTATTAATTACTTTCAATTGGGATTGAGATGGGGTTTACCATTCTCAATGTTTAACAACCACCATGATAGTTAAATAAAATTTATTCCTTTGTTGTAGGAAAAAATTGGCTTTCGGCAAAACATATTAACCATACAGCCTCCACCAGCCATATATCCATGTAGTGATAGCCTTATTTTGTTTATTACTCTTTGGTGTTATATTGCCAGCATATTCCATGTGCTGACCCATTTTCAGGCTACAACGTATCATGTTGCAGACTTTTCACACAACGAGTTCGGTGCCTTAGGTCGTGGTCTTTCACTCAGTGATGCCGTTGGAGTTGATGGACTCACTTTATCTTCCAAGCCTTCCGCTGTTATCGTATTTAGATGGCCTTAAGCCATATTATTTGTAATAAGTTCTCTTTTGAGACATTCGATGTAATAAGTGTGTGATTGCTACTCTGTTATAAATCCTTCAAGTACTATGTGTGTCAGCATTACCGATCCAGGGATGACACTGATGCACAGAGATCAGACTGTTTGAGGTCTGGTCACTACAGTTACAATCCATAAGCATTTCTCCTTTGGATTCATCTGTACTAGTTTTCTTAGGGAATTTTTCATCCAATCCAACCTCTTGTGAAGAAGGCTACATGTTTCTAGATTTTAATCAAAATGCCCATGTTAATCATGTCGGATCGAAGATGGCACGTTGGTGGATTTTACAAATCCTGCAAACCAAATAGGCGTGTAGTAGTGTTCAAAACTGCATGTAGGCACAACACATTCTCTTCTTTTGCAGATAATAATAGGCCCAGAGGTGGATAATGTTTATAACGACAATCACATCAAATGCCTGGATCTGCATCTCTCAAATATTACTTTGAACTCCTACCGAGGGACCTTAACGGAGATTACACACGCCAAGTTCTTTCTTGCCAGAGCAAGGGTGCTGAGGGTACTGAGGTCGAACACACATTTAATTAGGAAAGATGAATGGTATGTTGATCAGAGCCGGCTGGTACTGCAGAATGGAAGAGCCTCCAAAAAAGCTAAACTTCATATTGGAAGAGCATATGACGGAGCAATTGGAAGTCATTGTGTCAAACCCAAACATGACTTGTCAGCGGATGATCCCTTTGCAGAAATGACGATGCTTGCAATGTTAAATTTGGGCGTTGTAATCTATGAATTTGAACCTTGCAATGTTTATGGTATTTGTTATATAACGTAATTATATGTTTAATTTGGTATTGCAATCATGTCATGTTACAGGTATATATATGTTGTTTTTCTGTACACAAAGCATAGATGTTCTGCAGACAGAGCATATCACAACACACACGGACCGCACTAGGTAACCCGTCAGTGATGAATTCATCAATCGCGAAGAGTTCATCCAAGTGAACCGTATGCTGTATATCGCACACACCTTCATCTGGCTGCCCGTTTCTGTTCTTCTGCCTCATCGCAAACAGTTCATTGAACTGAACCGTATACCCCTCATCGCACACGCAACTAAATTCTGAACCGTGTTTGATGCATCCGTCATCGCAAATGTTTTGCATCTTTTTCGACGGTTTTTTACATCGCCGTTTGCGATTATTGCATCGCACACAGTTTCGTCGAAGGGTCTCTGGTCGTAGTGTCGCGTTAGCAGCATCCTGCAGTAGTGTATCATCGTCCTATATATGAATCTTTACCTCTTGACCGTTTCGATACTCCTCGTCATGTCCGTGAGCTCATCCGGAAATCCAAACAACATTCGGTCACCAAATCACATAAATCATATAATACAAAATCATCATCAAATGTTAAGCGTGCGGACCCTACGGGTTCGAGAATTATGTAGACATGACTGAGACACCTCTCCGGTCAATAACCAACAGCGGAACTTGGATGCCCATATTGGTTCGTACATAATCTACGAAGATCTTTATCAGTCGTACCGCAATGACAATATACGTAATTCCCTTTGTCATCGGTATGTTACTTGCCCGAGATTCGATCGCCGGTATCTCCATACCTAGTTCAATCTCGTTACCGGCAAGTCTCTTTACTCGTTCCTTAATACATCATCCTACAACTAACTCATTAGTCACATTTCTTGCAAGGCTTATTATGATGTGCATTACCGAGAGGGCCCTGAGAAACCTCTCTGATAGTCGGAGTGACAAATCCTAATCTCGATCTATGCCAACCCAAAAAACACCTTCGGAGATACCTGTAGAGCATCTTTATAATCACCCAGTTACATTGTGACATTTGATAGCACACAAGGTATTCCTCCGGTATCCGGGAGTTGCATAATCTCATAGTCAAAGGAATATGTATATGCCATGAAGAAAGCAATAGCAATAAAACTTAACGATCATTATGCTAAGCTAACAGATGGGTCTTGTTCATCACATCATTCTCCTAATGATGTGATCCCTTTCATCAAATGACAACACATGTCTATGGTTAGGAAACTTAACCATCTTTGATCAACGAGCTAGTCTAGTAGAGGCTTACTAGGGACACTGTGTTTTGTTTATGTATCCACACATGTATCAAGTTTCCGGTTAATACAATTCTAGCATGAATAATAAACATTTATCATGATATAAGGAAATATAAATAACAACTTTATTATTGCCTCTAGAGCATATTTTCTTCATGAAGTGGGTAATTTAGTATGTCTTTTAAAGATGCAATATTTTTTTGTGTATCTGTTGTTATTTATGTGTATATCAGTTTGTGTGTATGTCTTACCAAGGCATTGCTTTTCTTTTGATTAATTTATATGTATGCCTATGATCAACTGGTGCATGCATGGCTATGTGGATGTTTTCATGTCTCATACAGCGAAGTACTTTGTATTTTAATCTAGATTCATTTTTAATAACAGTCTTTGAATTCCTTTTAACTCATGTAGGTCACCATACTCTTGTAGATATGGATATATCTTGCCGTTGTAAAACGCATGCAAGTTTTGTTTTATGTAGATGCAAATTTTTAATTTCTACTGTGAGGTATTATGAAGTTAATATAGCTTGTGAACGCAGTATGGTATTTTGCATGTTCATATAGGTTGATTTCTTTTTGTTGATACTGTTGTAAATATGTTGTCATAATTGGTTCTATAAATGTTGCTGTTGTGTAATGTGTGCGAGTTTATGTTTTAGGAACTAGGTCTATAGTTGTTTCTGGATGAATCCTTGATAGTGTAATTATAATAGTGAATTGAGTCTTATATTCCTATATTTAATGTAGTCTGCATACGTTTTGTCCATATCAATATATCTGGTCCCAGTAACTTCTAGGCTTAATATGAATTTTTTTGCTGTTGTGAAATGTGTGCAAGTTTAGTATCATGAGTATGCAACTTTTATTGCTTTTTGGTGCAGTTATTGTTGTTCAATATACATATATTATCATTGAGCCTACTATAAATCGTTTTCTTGTTGTGTAATGTGTGCAACTTTAGTATAATGAAAATGCAAGTTTACGAATTTTATTTTGGGTACAAGGTTCCAGTTGATATTGATGTTAGTGTAGTTTAAAATTTTATTCGTAGTTGCTATTTGTAGTTTGAGTTGTGAATTGAGTTAGGTATGTCGGCGTTCTGGGAACGGGAGTCCCCAGACTTGTCTATCTGCGGCCCATGGCGTGGCTCTGCGAGCGGGCCCATACGGCCCATCTTCACCAACGAGCATTCGAGACCCTCGCGAGGGGCCAAGACTCGCGAGGCGGACGACACGAGACCTCCTCGTGAGCGGCCTCACCAGGTTGGCTGGCGAGGGGCGGAGAGATCAAGGCATGGCAAACCTCGCGAGGTTCTCGTGACGTAAGCTGTGACGACCAAGGCCAGGCGGGCGCCAGCGCGCACAGTGTCCTTGCTTCCTCTTTGGTGCTAAGGAGGCAAGCGCAGGCGAGGAGTACCGAGGCATCAAGCAAAGGTTTCCATAGCGGTGCAATGAGACCAAGACCAGCAGGACGGCAAGACGGAGGTCACCGTGGAGCCCAAGGCGGTGTCACCACCAGAGCCTTTGGCAGGCGAAGACCACCTTTAGTCAAGATAGCTTGTACTAGCTGTCCCCTTCCAAATTGTTCGTTGTTGGCTCCCTTCCTGCTCAATATTTGGGGAGAGGACCAGGGCCCTATAAATAGGGCTAGCCACCACAGTAGGAGGCATCTCACCTTGGACTAGATCCAACCCATCCTCACACCCACCAAACACAAGAGCACCTCCCTCAGGAGGCTGTTCTTCCCCTTGTACTGTTCATCCTCAGCCCGAGAGGCAATCCACCACACCACACTGAAGTAGGGTATTACACCACAACGGTGGCCCGAACCAGTAGAAATCTTGTGTCTCTTGTGTTGCGAGTTCGTCGAGCTAAGCTTAGAGATCCTGGTGAGGCTGAGTGTACGATTTGGTAGGGGGAGATCTTCGTGCGCACCCCAGTGTTCGAACCTTGAGGGTTTTGACGGAACCCGAAATCCGACATTTGGCGCCCCAGGTAGGGGTGCGCCGGAGTTTTCCTTCCGTCATTCACGCTCCACCATCTTCACACCCATTCTCCATGGCTGGCGTCGCTCTTCCGGCTGGATCTACAGGCGCCCACGGTGGCGCCTGGGGGCTCCGAGCCCTTGCTCCCGCCTTGCGGCAGGTGCAGTGGCCACCCAAGTTCAGGCCGGAGATGCCGCCGCGCTACGACGGCGCGGCGGACCCGTCGGCTTTCCTTCTGGCGTATGAGGAGGCCGTCCTTAAGGCCGGGGGCAACGACAAGGTCATGGCCAACTGGTTTCCCATGGCCCTCACTGGCACACCGCGCGCCTGGCTGCTCAACCTCCCCGGATCCACGGTGGCATCTTGCGAGGAGCTGCGCGGTCTCTTTGCTGCGTGCTACGCGGCACCGGCGCACCATGCGGTCGCGGCCCTCCTCGGCGGCTCGCAAGCACCGCCCTCGGATCGTCACATCAAGCCATTCCTTCGCCAGATCAGCGCCACTTCCAAGCACCCGGGGGCTCCGCCGGGCTGGGCCGCGCCCGAGGCCGACCTCACCTTTGACTCAGGGGATCATCCCGTCTCCACCATCGGCTCGGGTGTGCTCCCAATGCTTTGCACCCCCACCATCTGCAACGTGTCCGTCAACAAGACGCTCATCGACGGCGCCGGCCTCAACATGCTCTCCGTCAAGGCCTTCGGCCTTCTTCATGTATCGCTCGAACGGCTCCGCCCTAGCAAGCCTTTCTCAGGGTTTGGTGGAGGCTCCGCCCACTCCCTGGGGCGGATCCGCCTCCCTGTAACCTTCGGCACATGCGACAACTACCGCACCAAGCTAGTCGACTTTGACATTGCCCGCATCGGCCTCCCGTACAACGCCATCCTCGGGTACCCGGCCCTGGCTCAGTTCATGGCAGTGACCCATCCGGCCTACAACCTCATGAAGATGCCCGGGAGCAAGGGTGTCCTCACAGTAGTTGGGGACTCCAAGGAAGCCCTGATGACGCTCAAGCTTGCCCTCAAGACCGCTACGACGGCGCAGCCCACTGACGCGGACACTTCCAAGTCCAAGGGAGCCACACCAACCAAGAAGAAGCAGTTGTTCACTCAAGACAAGGAAGAAACCAAGCAGGTGCCAGTCGAGGAGGACGGGTCCTCGGGGGCAACCTTTACCATAGGTGCCAACCTCGAGCCTAATCAGGAGGAGGCGCTGGTGAAGTTCTTGCGCGTAAACAAGGAAGTGTTCGCTTGGGAGCCCGATCAGCTGGTAGGGGTCCCAAGAGGGGTGATAGAGCACCACCTGAAGGTGTGCCCAAACGTACGCCCCGTAAAGAAGAGGGCGAGGCGGCAGTCCATGGAGAAGCAAGCTTTCATCGTCCAAGAGACCCGCAAGTTGGAGGCTGCGGGTGTCATTCGCGAGGTTCGGTACCCCGAGTGGCTGGCGAACCCCGTCGTCATGCCAAAGAAAGGCGGGAAGGAGCGTATGTGCGTCGACTTCACCAACCTCAACAAGGCCTGCCCCCAAGATCCGTTCCTACTTCCACGCATCGACCAGATCGTCGACTCCACCGCCGAGTGCGACTTGCTGTGCTTCCTGGATGCATTTTCAGGATATCACCAGATCAAGATGGCGGTAGAAGATGTGGAGAAGACAACCTTCCTAACCCCGTGTGGGGTGTACTGCTACACTTGCATGCCGTTCGGGCTGCGCAACGCAGGTGCAACCTTCCAACGGCTCATGCACATCGCCTTGGGTCGGCAGCTCGGGAGAAATGCTTAAGCTTACGTCGACGACATCGTGGTGAAATCTCGAGAGGCGAGAACTTTGATTCAGGACTTGGAGGAAACCTTCGCGAGCCTCCGCCAGGTGGACTTGCGACTCAACCCGGAGAAATGCGTGTTTGGCGTCCCTTCCGGCAAGCTACTGGGCTTCCTTGTGTCCCACAGGGGGATCGAGGCCAACCCAGAGAAGGTCAGGGCCATCGAAGACATGAGTCCACCGCAAACCCTCAAGGAAATGCAGAAGCTTGCTGGACGGGTGACTGCGTTGGGACGCTTCATTTCCAAGCTGGGAGAGCGCGCCCTACCCTTCTTCAAGCTGATGAAGAAGAAGGGCCCATTCAAGTGGACCCCGGAGGCCGACCAAGCATTTCAAGACCTAAAGAGATATCTGACCAGCCCTCCAGTGATGGTGGCGCCACGACCTCTCGAGCCCCTAGTGCTTTACCTTGCCGCCACTCCCTACTCCGCCAGCGCGGCTCTAGTGGTGGTTCGGGAAGAACACCAAGCCAAGGGCGCATCACGCCGAGCTACGCCCCCGACAGGGACGATGCAAGACCAGGAGGGCGCCGCAAAGGCCGCAGCTGCGGCAGCAGAGGATCAAGCTCAGCAGGACGACGCCCCCGAGCCTGCAGGGACCCTGACAAGCGATCAGGCGTTGGGGGCTCCACCACCTCAGGAGGCGCCCCAACTTCCAGAAGGCGCAAGCCTCATCAGTGCACCTGCCCTCGTCGAGCACCCAGTATACTTCGTCAGCACGGTCTTTCGGGATGCAAGAGCACAGTACCCGATGCCTTAGAAGCTCTTACTCGCGCTCTTGGTGGCCTCGTGTAAGCTGCGACATTACTTTCAAGGTCACCCCATCAAGGTCGTCTCGGCCTACCCATTGGAGAGGGTGCTTAGGAGCCCCAACTCTACCGGGAGGGTCGCCGAGTGGAACATCGAGCTGCAGGCATTCCAGTTGGAGTTCAGCACCACCAGGGTCATCAAGGGAGCCGCGCTTGCTGATTTCATGGCAGAATGAACGGACGCCCCGCCGCTTGAAATAGGCGAGGATCGGTCCCTCTCGCCGGGAAGTGAGGCGCCCGGCGGCTGGGTCATGTATTTCGATGGTGCCTTCGCGCGCCAGGGCGCGGGGCCTGGAGCAATGCTCATCTTGCCCACTCAGGACAAGCTCTACTATGTTGTGCAGCTCTGCTTCCAGCAGGGCGAGAAGGTCTCCAACAACATTGCAGGGTACAAAGGCCTCATAGTCGGCCTGAAGGCTGCGGCGGCCCTAGGGGTGAAGCGTCTCACCATCAGGGGCGACTCACAGCTCCTCGTCAACTTCTCCAACAAGGTATACGAGCCGAAGGACGAGCACATGGAGGCATACCTCGCGGAGGTGCGCAAGATGGAGAAGCAGTTCCTGCGCCTGGAGTTGCAGCACGTGCGCCGTGGCACCAACAAGGAAGCTGACGACATCGCCAGAAGGGCATCCAAGCGACAGCCCCAAGAGCCTGGCATCTTCGAGGAGCGGCTCTTCAAGCCATCGACAACACCACCGCTTTCAAGAACAGCGCAGCCTCGGGAGGAGCTCCCATAGCCACCTGCCATGGGAGCCCCAGCCTGTGGCCCGACATCGGGAGCGCGTCTACTCTTGGCACTCGAGCCCTAGGAGGGATGCTGGACTAAGGAATTCAAGGAATATCTGATGCAAGGGACGCTGCCGGAGAAGGAGGAGGACGCGGAGCGTGTGGCCCGGCAAGCCACAGCATACTGAATCTAGGATGGTGAGTTATACAGGAAGCGGCCAAATGACGTTTCTCTATGTTGCATCTCCAGGGAACAGGGGAAAGAGCTGCTAGCCGACATACACGGCGGGGACTGCGGGCACCACTCGTCGTCACGAACCCTCATCGGCAAGGCATTCCGCAGCGGATTCTACTGGCCTACGGCGCTCAACGATGCAACTGAGCTGGTGAGGTCCTGCGAGGCCTGCCAATTCCACACCAAGCAAATCCATCAGCCAGCTCAGGGCCTCCAGATCATTCCACTCTTGTGGTCGTTCGTAGTCTGGGGACTGGATATCCTGGGCTCGTTCCCTCGAGCGCCTGGGGGCTCCCGATACCTCTACGTTGCCATCGACAAGTTCACCAAGTGGGCGGAGGTGGAAGCCGTCCGCACCATCCCAGCTGGCTCTGCGGTCAAGTTCATCAAGGGTCTCGTGAGCCGTTTTGGGGTCCCCAACCACATCATCACCGATAATGGCTCGCAGTTCACCAGTAATCTCTTCAAAACGTACTGTGCTAACCTTGGAACGCAGATTTGCTACGCTTCAGTGGCGCACCCCCGGAGCAATGGTCAAGCCGAACGCGCCAACGCGGAGGTCCTGAGAGGCCTCAAGACCATGACCATCAAGAAGAAGCTCGAAGCTGCGGCAGGGGCTGGCACGACGAGCTCCAGTCCGTGCCGTGGTCCATCCGCACCACCTCCACCAAGCCAACGGGCGAGACCCCATTCTTCCTCGTCTACGGAGCAGAGGCGGTTCTCCCTCACAAGGTCAAGCATCGCTCCGCACAGGTCCTGGCGTTTGATGAGACGCAGCAGGACGCCACGCGGGGGATGGACCTCGTGCTGGGGGAGGAACGCCGCCGCGAAGCTGCACTGCGGGCGGCAAGATACCAGCAGGCGTTGCGGCGGTACCACTGTCGTAGCCTCCGCTCCAGGACGCTCGAGGTGGGTGACCTCGTCCTGAGGCGGGTGCTCTCCAGGGAAGGGCTGCATAAGCTGTCACCCATGTGGGAGGGCCCGTTCAAGGTCGTCCGCGTCTCCAGGCATGGCGCCGCGCGCCTGGAGACGCAGGACGGGGTACCCATCCAGAACGCCTGGAACATCCAGCACCTCCGGAATTTCTACCCATGAAGAAAGGCCCAGCGCCTATGAAGAAGGCCCAGTGCCTGTGAAGGTCTCCGCTCGTGACACTCTCACGTAATAATGAGTGGGGTTGTACACGCCCCGGAGTCTCAAGAGTGCCGCACTTGGGCCTCGGGGGCTCCCTCCCACGTCCTAGTGGCAGCACTTAGCTCCGTGCTGGTGAGAAGACATGAAGACTAGACTAGGTGCCGGATGCGGCTTTTCATTTGCTTTCCGTAGTTGGCTCGCCCCTCTTTAATTGAAGTTTTCTTGTGGTGTTCCTTGCTGATTTGGTTCCGTCGCCTTCTGCCTCTGTTTCCGTCTTCAGTTTAGCATGTACTCTCTCTCGCATACCTCGCGAGGGGGCTGGACAGGTGCCCTCGTGAGCGTTTTTCCTTTTTCTGCTTTTCGCGAGGCACCCTCGTTCGAGCTCGCAAGCTGGCGCGCCTCTCCTAATCCATGCCCCTCGGGTACCGTGATACGAAGCGCTGGGTCAAGGCCAGCGGCGCCTGCGACCAAGGCTCGGGTAAACGATAAGCCTCCTAACGAGTTTTTTGGAGTTCCTAAGCGCCTACCAGGCCAAGGAGGCCTCGACAGGTACCAGGAAGCAAGCACCTCACGAAGAGGGGACTACTCCGAGCACGTCAAGCTATGTTATCTCTACATAAAACGACGATGTTGCGACACAGCACACGAATGATAAACATAGCATAATAACTGAGAAATCATAGTTCGTTGCACGCCCCTACGGGGC
Source organism: Triticum aestivum (assembly GCF_018294505.1). Classification (NCBI taxonomy): domain Eukaryota; kingdom Viridiplantae; phylum Streptophyta; class Magnoliopsida; order Poales; family Poaceae; genus Triticum; species Triticum aestivum. The sequence goes on along the minus strand of NC_057802.1, from coordinate 363,191,174 downwards.
CCCATACTGGTTTCTTTCTTAATACAGGAAGGAAAGGAAGAACGAAATAAAAGCGGCGCGTGCCCCTACAGCGGTCCGCGAGGGCGGGCCCTAGGCGCCGTCCCAAGCTCAGCCAGACCCCTCCTCGCGCATCACGGAGGCGCGGCGACGAGACGACCCGCTGCCGCCTTCGAAGCGGGCGCGGCGGCATGGCGGCTGGTCGTAACCACCGCTGCTGGAGCTATCACCGGAGGAAGAACCGCCGTAGCTAGACGAGACGTGGTCGGCACCAAGGGCGGGTTCGCCTTCATCCTCGTCACGACCATCGCCAACGCCGAGCACCTCGTCGCCGTCGTTGACCTCGGGGCAGCACCCGGCGTGGCGACCATCTTCCCCAAACACCCTCACGTAGAGGGTCGTGTAGTCGTCGTACTTGAAATGGAGGGTGCACCGCCTACCCAGGCCGCGCGCACGGGCAAACGTCTGCCAGCCGCGGGCCAGGGCTATGTTGCCCGCGATGGAGACCTCAACCGCGACCCAGGAAGCCCTGCTGCAGCAACCGTCCGCCTGCAGCTAGAGCCCGCCTGGACCTACGGCCGGCAACTCGTCGGCGAAGATGCGCGGGAGCTGAAGCCAATTGCTGGCCGGGTTCTCCGACCAGACGATGAACTCCGGCAGCACCTCCGCTGAGTGGAAGCGCGGCCGGGGAGGCCGCGTGACCACGGCACGTCTCCCTTCACCGACAGGGCTGCCACGACCGGGACGACCCCTACCACGCGAAGCGGCACCGCCGCGGCCGCGGGGGGGCGCGGCGAGGGTCGCGGTGTGCTTGCGGGGACGGCCGCGTCCATGCTTGGGCACCGGAGAGCCGGGCCCCTCGTGACGGGCCTTCCCCTTCTCCGTGACGGAGAACCTCTTCGATGGCGCCATTGGTGTCGCTACTGGCAATGGAGCAAAGGGGAAGCGAGTGGAATGGGAAGAGATGGGCGATGGGGGTTCTGCCCCCCTCCCCATTTATAGCAGGAGAAGGCCAACCAGCGCCCCCCATGATCACAGGTAATGATGGTTTTTCCATGCATGCAGCAGGGACTCGTCAAGTCGGGCAGTTGCCGAGGCAGCATGGGGAAGCGGAGACGCCCACGTCCAATCAACCGCCACGCGTCGACCAAGGCCGCAGGCTGTTGGGTCCCGCGGTGCTCCGCACTTGCCCTTTGGCTTCGCCTCGAAGCCAAGTGCGAGCGCGCCTTGGGCCCAGGGGCCACTGTCGGCGTTCTGGGAACGGGGGTCCCTAGACTTGCCTGCCTGCGGCCCATGGCGTGGCTCTGCGAGCAGGCCCGTACGGCCTATCTTCACCAACGAGCATTCGAGACCCTCGCGAGGGGCCAAGCCTCACGAGGCGGACGACACGAGACCTCCTTGTGAGCGGCCTCACCAGGCTGGCTCGCGAGGGGCGGAGAGATCAAGGCAAGGTAAACCTCGCGAGGTTCGCATGACGTAAGCCGTGACGACCAAGGCCAGGCGGGTGCCAGGCGGGCGCCAGCGCGCACAGTGTCCTTGCTTTCTCTTTGGTGCTAAGGAGGCAAGCGCAGGCGAGGAGTACCGAGGCATCAAGCAAAGGTTTCCATATCGGTGCAATGAGACCAAGACCAGCAGGACGGCAAGATGGAGGTCACCGTGGAGCCCAAGGCGGCGTCACCACCAGAGCATTTGGCAGGCGAACACGACCTTTAGTCATGATAGCTTGTACTAGTTGTCCCCTTCCAAATTGGCCGTTGTTGGCTCCCTTCCCGCTCAATATTTGGGGAGAGGACCAGGGCCTCCATAAATAAGGCTAGCCACCACAGTAGGAGGCATCTCACCTTGGACTAGATCCAACCCATCCTCACACCCACCAAACACAAGAGCACCTCCCTCAGGAGGCTGTTCTTCCCCTTGTACTGTTCATCCTTAGCCCGAGAGGAAATCCACCACACCACACTGGAGTAGGGTATTACACCACAACGGTGACCCGAACCAGTATAAATCTTGTGTCTCTTGTGTTGCGAGTTCGTCGAGCTAAGCTTAGAGATCCCGGCGAGGCTGAGAGCGTGATGGCCCACAAGTATAGGGGATCTATCGTAGTCCTTTCGATAAGTAAGAGTGTCGAACCGAACGAGGAGCAGAAGGAAATGATAAGCGGTTTTCAGCAAGGTATTCTCTGCAAGCACTGAAATTATAGGTAACAGATAGTTTTGTGATAGGATAATTTGTAACGAGCAACAAGTAACAAAAGTAAATAAAGTGCAGCAAGGTGGCCCAATCCTTTTTGTAGCAAAGGACAAGCCTGGACAAATTCTTATATAGAGGAAAGCGCTCCCGAGGACACATGGGAATTATCGTCAAGCTAGTTTTCATCACGTTCATATGATTCGCGTTCGGTACTTTGATAATTTGATATGTGGGTGGACCGGTGCTTGGGTGCTGTCCTTACTTGGACAAGCATCCCACTTATGATTAACTCCGATTGCAAGCATCCGCAACTACAAAAGAAGTATTAAGGTAAACCTAATCATAACATGAAACATATGGATCCAAATCAGCCCCTTACAAAGCAACGCATAAACTAGGGTTTAAGCTTCTGTCACTCTAGCAACCCGTCATCTACTTATTACTTCCCAATGCCTTCCTCTAGCCCAAATAATGGTGAAGTGTCATGTAGTCGACGTTCACATAACACCACTAGAGGAGAGACAACATACATCTCATCAAAATATTGAACGAATACCAAATTCACATGACTACTAATGCAAGACTTCTCCCATGTCCTCGGGAACAAATGTAATTACTCACAAAGCATATTCCTGTTCACAATCAGAGGAGTATTAATATGCATATTGGATCTGAACATATGATCTTCCACCAAATAAACCAACTAGCATCAACTACAAGGAGTAATCAACACTACTAGCAACCTACAAGTACCAATCCCGGACTTAGAGACAAGAATTGGATACAAGAGATGAACTAGGGTTTGAGAGGAGATGGTGCTGGTGAAGATGTTGATGGAGATTGACCCCCTCCCGATGAGAGGATCGTTGGTGGTGACGATGGTGATGATTTCCCCCTCCCGGAGGGAAATGTCCCCTGCAGAACAGCTCCGCCGGACCCCTAGATTGGTTCTGCCAAGGTTCCGCCTTGTGGCGGCGGAGTCTCGTCCCGAAAGATTGCTTGTGATTTTTCTTCGGACGAAAGACTTCATATAGCAGAAGATGGGCATCGAAGGCCAACAGGGGGCCCACGAGGCAGGGGGGCGCGCCCAGGGGGTAGGGCGCGCCCCCACCCTCGTGGCCAGGGCGTGGGCCCCCTCTGGTATTTCTTCCGCTCAGTATTTTTTATTATTTCCATAAATAACTTTCGTGGAGTTTCAGGACTTTTGGAGTTGTGCAGAATAGGTCTCTAATATTTGCTCCTTTTCCAGCCCAGAATTCCAGCCGCCGGCATTCTCCCTCCTTATGTAAACCTTGTAAAATAAGAGAGAATAGGCATAAGTATTGTGACATAAATATGTGTAATAACAGCCCATAATGCAATAAATATCGATATAGAAGCCTGATGCAGAATGGACGTATCAACTCCCCCAAGCTTAGACCTCGCTTGTCCTCAAGGGGAAGCCGATAACGATAAATATGTCCACATGTTTAGAGATAGAGGTGTCGATAAAATAAAATACGGACATGAGGGCATCATGATCATTCTAATAACAGCAACATATATGGATATTGTCATATGATTTCTTATGCTCAAGTAATAATCTATTCACAATGCAAAGTATGAATCAGAAACTTTATTGAGAACCAATAAACTATAATCTCAGTCATTGAAGCAATTGCAATTCATCATAACATCAGAAAGAGTCTATGTCAGAGCTTTTCAGCAAGTCCACATACTCAACTATCATTTAGTCTTTCACAATTGCTAACACTCACGCAATACTTGTGGTTACGGAATTTTAATCGGACACAGAGAAAGATAGGGGCTTATAGTTTCGCCTCCCAACCTTTTACCTCAAGGGTAATGTCAACAATAATAACTCATGCTAACTTACATCCAATTAGATATATATGTCTGGATCTTTCCAACACACTGTGCTTCCCAAAGGATAAAATATAAAAAGGAAAGGTGAAGA